>NW_017731591.1:464773-466707 GCF_001890085.2 Hipposideros armiger
TTGGTTACGATGGTGTTATAGACTGAACGCCCCATCCCCAAGGAGCTGAAGTCCTAACCACCAGGGTGTTGCCATAGGACTGGATTTGGAGGTGGGGCCTTGAGAGATCTCATGACAGTCAAACGAGGCTGTAAGCTTGGGGTCCGCCAGCAGGACTGGCAAAAAAGGAGAAACACATAAATTACCACTATCAGGCAAAAGGACATCGCTGGAGACATAAAGGTGGTTCTGAGGGAACACTACAGACAAACCCGTGAACATACATTTGTCAACTTATATAAAATGGACCCATTTCCTACAAACCGCAAGCTCCCAAAGTTGACCCAAGGGGAAGCATGTAATCTACATGGACCTACGTGTATTAGGGGAGGAGAGTCGGTTACTAATACCCTTTAAAAAAACACCCAGGCCCAAAAACCTTCACTGGTGAATCCCACCAGCCATTTCCAGAAGTAACACGAATTCTACACGTGCTCATGCAGGAAACAGAACATGCAGAATATGTCCTGTTTGTGTTCTGAGACTGGCGTTGCCCAAAGCCAGACGAGGACCCACACGGAGAAAACTGCAGATGACATTCCTTCTGAGCGCAGGCGCAAACCCCCAGTGACCAGTGGCAGAGGCGCAGCAGTGTGTGACCGGGACAGCGCACCGTGGACGAGTGAGGTGCATCCTGGAATTCCAAGGCTTTAAAATATTAGAACATCAATCAATAAAATTAATCATATTTAGCAGTCAACATAAAAAACGGTACATGATGCTCTCAACTGATACCAGATAAAAACATTTCACAAAATTCAACGTTCATCCATCATAGAAACACTTAGCAAGCTAGGAATGTAAGAAAAAGTCTGTCGTATAAGGCCTAAAATCAAGGTCCGGTGTCCTGTCCTGCATGTCACCTGGTGACACTGGGGGTCCTCGAACGGCTTCAGCACAAGTTTCCTTCCCTCCTCTGCTCCTGGGGACAAGGTCTCTTGCTGGGTGGTGCGCCATGTCAGGGGACCAGGCCCTGTTCCTGCTGATCCTCCCCGAGTAAGGGCTTCAGTTCCCCGGCAGGAACCCCGCCCTCACCAGTGGGGTGTCCGGCCATCCCCACCGCCTCAGGACAGGGACCCCGCCCTCACCAGTGGGGCGTCCGGCCATCCCCTCCATCCCAGGACAGGAACCCCGCCCTCACCAGTGGGGCGTCCGGCCATCCCCGTTAACCCCGGACAGGGAGCCTTGCCCTCACCGGTAGGGTGAGTGGGACGTTGCCACCACGCGGTCCTCAGCGTCCTGAAGGGATCTGAGCGAGGCCTGCTGCGGACTCATCCCTAACTGGGAAGACAGAGTGCTTTCCTTCTAAGACTGAGAACAGGGCAAGCAAGGATTCTGTGGGAGCAGAATTCGGAGGTGACCCCCAGCGTGACATTGCAGGGTGTGACTCTCCTGCACAATGTCTGTCCGGTGACCGTGGCCCCGACCTGTGAGCAGGCTTGGGTGGCGCCCTCCTGATCAGGTCCCTGTGAAGTGACGAAGGTCAGGGCATCCGGCTTCCGAGATTCCCACTGATTAGATAAGACTGTTTCAGAAGTCTGGAGGGAACCCCTGCTGGCTCCGCTGAAAGGAGCGGTCCTGTTATGACAGGGCCACCACGTGGCTGAGACGATGGTGGCCTCAGGTTGCAGGACAGCCCTGGCCAGCAGCTGCAAGGAAATGAGGGTGAGAATGCAGGAAAGCTGATGTGACGGTGAGAGCACAGGGCCAAGGGACGAGGACGTGGACATGGCTGCCCGCCAGAGCCTCCCGGAGGGGCCAGCCCTCTGACACCTCGACTTTCGTCCAACTGTGTTTGGACTTGGGACTTTCCCAGATGTAAGATGGTGCATTTGTATTGTTTTTGTTTTTGTTTTTAAAGATTTTCATTGGGGAATTGGGGGGATGGGAACAGT
>NW_017731591.1:467481-474676 GCF_001890085.2 Hipposideros armiger
ACACACAGTAGCCCATGGCAACCTACTGCCACAGGGGCTGCAGCCTACCCCGTTGCCAGCGACTCACAGGCAGCCCAGCTCCAGGTTGAGCTGTTGTTCAGCATCTTAGCTGTGGAGGGCAGTGTCACTGGCACTAATATGTGGGATCCGAACCGGGGCCCTCTGGCGTCCCAAGCCAGTTCTTAACCATCGCGCCACTCGTCCGGCCCTATTTGTATTGTTTTAAGCCACCGAGTTTGGTCATTTGTTATAGCAGCGATCAGACTCTAATGCAATTGTCAATTGTGTGAGTCTATTTTTAGGACATTTCCCAAATGACAAGGCTGTAATGGGTGTCTGTCGGTTGTCCCCTTCTGTCTGTTCCTCCTGTTCTTTTCTCAGGAATCTTCCTTTTGGGACCCCATGTTCTGCAGAAGCTGAGTCCAGCCCTGGGCCCTGTGACCAAAGCTAAACCATCACCTTGTTCCGGTCCTTCTGGCGCCGTGAAGGCAGGTCGTTCTGATCCAGGCCAACCAAGTGGCTCGTAGTACACGTGTCAGAGCCGGCCCTCTGCTGATAGGAAGGGGGAGGTTCGTGTCCGATACTTCTGCATGGATTTCGTAAACACAAGGACGTTTTCGCAAATAATCGCAGACAGTCTATGAAACCTGGAAATTAATGTGGGCCCAATACTTTAATCCCTAGGCCTTATTCAAAGTTTGCTGTCCCGTTAATGCCCTTTATAGCAAGTCTTCTCTTTACAGGACAAGGACCCGATCTAGGAGCTCACGTTGCATTTCATTGCCATGTTTTTTAGTCCCTTTTCTCACAGCATGTCCCCACTTCCTTGCCGTTCCTGTCAGTGACATTTTTGGGGGGTGCAGGCCAATTACTTTGCAGAAAACCCCTCCATGTGTTTGTCTGCTGTTTCGTCGTGATTAGACTCAGGCTGTGCATTTGTGGTAGAAATGCCACAGAAATAACCTTCCTAGTTGTCATATCAGCAGGCAGATGATGTCAGTCTGTCCAATTACTGTTGATACGAACTTTGATCACTCGTTGAGGTGGACACCACCAGTTTTCTTTAAAGTTATTAATTCCTCTTTATAACAAATAAGCATCTTACAAGGAGATACTCGGAAGCTTTCGCCTGCCAGTTTTAGCATCTATTTATGGTTCTTGCCTGAAAAATTCTTATTATAGTGGCTGCCAAAGAAAGCTTTTCTAATGCATTCCTTCTCTGTTTATTATTGGAATTCTCTTTTAAGGAAGAGTTTTTCTTTCTCCTCCATTCGTTCCGTTTTTTTTTTTCACATTTATGTGTCATTGTGGGCTCATGGGTGCTTATTTTCCTCCATAGGTTATAGCTCGTCACTGTGACGGCTTATGCTGCACACTTGTCCCAGGCTAGGCCAGCGGTGGTCCGTCCAGGCTGCCCCAGTGTTGTCTGGATGTGTCCCCTGCTCCTGTGAACACGACCATGTGGCATCAATATTCTCAGCTCATCTTGGACTCGTCCAGCCCTGGAATCACTGGTTCCTTTTGCTGGAGATGGTGTTAGAAACCAAGGCCCGGGTCTGGGGGGGCTTTTTATTATTGGGATGTCATGGCTTCCAGGTATTTTCAGCAAGTAGAAAGGAGAGCCGATGTCTTCAGCTGTCGTTCTGGATTTGTCTGCTTTTCCTCTCATTTCTAAGTCAGCTTTGGCTTCTTGTATTTTAAATCTGTTGTTGGGTGCAAACACATTTAGGGTGGCTACGTTTTCTTGGCAATCTGACCCATTCATTGGCACAGACTGTCCCTCTTTATCTCTGTTAATATTTCTGTTCTGAAGTCAACTTTGATATTAATGTAGCCATTCCCATTTTTTTTTACTTGATGTTTTTAAAACAGCATCATTGAGGTATAATTCATCTGTCATACAGCTCAGCCATTTAAAATGCTTTTCAGAAAACTCCCAGAATTGCAAAACTAATGCAAACTAACAATAACACTTTGTTCCCCCAAAGAAGCCCGTGCCTATTAGTGGTTCATCCTGTCCCCCTGGACCCCTAATCTCAGATTTAAAAACAACTAATCTACTTTCTGGCTTTATAACTTTTCTTATTTTGGAAATTTCAGGTTAGCGGAATCACACAACCTGTGGTCTTCGTGTCTGGCTATTTTCACTCACCTCATGAGTTCCAGGTTCATCCCCGCTGACCCATGAATCAGTCCTCGTTGGTTTCCGTAGCTGAATATGTCCCACCGATAATGTGTTTGTCTCCTTTTGCTGATACAGGAAAGTACAGCATGTTCAGTGGCCTCACACCACACACAGGTGCTACCTTACAGTTCTGTGGGTTACAAGTTGGTGAGGTCGGCCTCAGCTAATCTCAAGGTGTGGACAGAGCTGCTTCCCTTTCTGGGGACCTAGGGGGACGCCATGTCCTTGTTTGCTCCATCTTCCAGGAGTGGCCCGCATTCCCTGGCCCTTCTCCGCCAGCTGCAGAGCCGACGAGCAGGGCGAGTGCCCCCCCCCCCGAGTCACGCCACGGACACTTCTGCTTCCTTCTTCTGATTGCACAAACCCTCGAGATCGCACTGGGCTCCCCTGTTCATCCAGGGTAATCTCCCCTCTCAGGTTCTACCTACTCACACCTTGTTTGCCCTGGGAGGTGACATACTCACAGTCCTGGGGATTAGGACGCGGTCATGTCTGGGGGCCGTTATTCTCCCTGCCCCGTTTGGATGGACCGTATTGATTTATCCATTTATCCGTTGATGGGCTTTGGGGCTGCCTGCGCTTTTTGGTTATTATGAGTAACACACTTGTACACTCCATGTGCAGGTGTTTCCTTTTCTCCTTAGTATGGACTCAGGAGTGGAATTGCTGGGTCATGTGGTAGCTCCGTTTAACCTCATGAAAACTGCTGACGTGCGTGTCAAGGTGTCTGCACAATTACCTTCCTCCAGCCGCCTACGGAGGCTCCAGGTCCCACATCCTCACAACACTTGTCATCTCCAGCCTCTCCTGTAGCCTTTCTTACTCTTTCCGTTTTGATTAGTGTCTGGGCGGTAAATGTATTTCCATCATTTGACCTTTAGCCTATATATTTATACTAAAATGGTTTTCTCATGAACAGCATACAATGCATCTTGCATTATCTATTCATGTGTATATATCTGTCCTAGCACTTTTTATTTTAACTTCTGTAATCATTTTTTGAAAGCTGAGTTTTGAAAAATATGGGACAGTTTATAATTTGCGTGTCTTTCCTGGGGGGGCCATGCTAAACTCTGTATCATTCTGACGTTAGTTTGTGCGGCCAGAGTTACGTTATAATAATGTCCGCGCTTGCCTACATCCTCGCTGCCTTCCAGGCCTCGGAGCGCAGGGGGAGCCTTGTGCACGACAGCTGTCTTTCCCGGCCTTGAACGTTGCTTATTGGTTGAGCGGTTGCATGAAGCTTTGCAGCATCCTCTGTATTGTTTTTCTTCGCAGCGTAGCCATGGTTGCCCATCGGTTCCCATCTGTTCTGTGTTGAAGGGACACCGGGAGTGCTGTACACTTGAGGGGACCATGCTGAGCCCACTGGCCCCCACAGGCGGCAACCTCTTGATTCTGTCAGACTGTTTACTAATCCAGCAATTACTGTCTTTTATCTCCCGAGTCAGCGTTTGGTCTGATAATTATGTAATCATTTTCAGGGCGTCTTGATAGAACGCTCGTTTCATATACACTAGCGGTCCCCTACATTTTTATCACGTTCCACCTGACAGGTGTGTCTGTAAGAGGACAGCTCCTCAGGTGTAGCAGAGAGAGATGTGACACATGACCGGAACTGTTGGCACACAGATGAGGGGGTACAAAGTTACCTGGTGTGCCACCGCATTATACGGCAGCCCGGCGAGCGTTTATTGAAAGAATACGTTGAAACATGTTTAGATACGGCAGCATTTAGAGAGGTCTGAGGAGCATTCCATGCCTGTTAAATCTCCTATGTCATTTTGCTTTGATGTCTTAGAGCTGCCGAAGGACTTGTCAAAAGTAATTTACAGAACCCATTTTTATATTACCATGGAAAGAAATATAATTTAGTTTTAAAAATAAAATTATGGATAAAGTACAGACTGTTCATCCTGACACATTAGCAAAGACTTAAATGCAAACAGCTGATGCTTTTAATTATAGGGTAATACAGAGTGCGAGCTTTGGCATCGCTGAATAATATAAAATCTGTCTTTAATACTCTAGGTTAAATGGAATAGATAATGCTTTTAAAAAATAGATGCAGATTTTTTTTTTTAATGTAAGATACATTACTTCGATTGTCTCCCAGTTCTCTTCTATTTCTCACGCTTTCCCCTGGCTCAAGTTAGAATCGCTGGCGGGTGTGCGTCGTGATCACGGCGGTCTGGCACTTCCCAGCGGCCAGGACGCGAACGCGCGTGGCGGGGGTCACAGTGGGCTCGGCGCCCGTCCGGTGGCCTCTGACCGCTGCTGTGCCCCGGCCGCGCTGCCTCTCCCGCCACCTTCCTCCCGGGCCGCGCTGCCTGCAGCCTCTGCTCAGGTGTCGCCTGTCACAGCGGCCTTTCTTCACATGTCACGCAAAGGCTCAGCTGCGCCCCCAACCCCCTCGGCTGCTCTGCTGTATGTTTCTTTGTTTAAGAAATAAAACTATGGTACCAGCCAGTGGCTCAGCTGGTTAACAGCTCGCTCAAGAGTTTGAGCTCTGACCAGCAGGGTCGCTGGTTCAATTCCCGGCCCGAGCTGAGCTGCTGCTGAGCTGCCAACAGGTGGCAGATGGCTCAGCTAAAAAAAGTTAATTAATTAAATAAATAAAAGAAATAAAAGTATCATTTCTCTATAGATAGAAGAAAGCATGAGAGGTATTCTAACAAACCTTTAAACGTAAGTTTAAGTTTATAATGATAATATATTTTTGTGAAAAACTAGAAGCTGTATAAATTAAAGAAAAAGTTACTTCTATTGTGCAGTGACATACACATGTTTAATATTTAAATTTAATTCTTTCCAGGGTTTTTTCTGTAAATATTAACTTACTGCCGGCTCTCCTTCCTAAAGTTTGTATAACGCATAACAAATTTAACACATAACACATATACAAATATAACACAGAACATTAATTTTGAATTTAAATGACAGTGGAATATAATACACCATTTATTTTAACTATTTAGAGATAGAAAAACTTGAAAAGTTATGTAGGTGAAGAAAGACTCTGAAATGCTGTATTTCTGTATCATCAATATACACTTGGTTTTGTAAAAAAAGTAAAAATGGCACCACATTTTCCAATTGTTCATTTTTAAGAGAATTAGAAATTTCGATAGTTATTAAATTGATATTGATGCTTCGATGCATCTATTTAAATTTCAGATGACAACATAATGATAAAACACTTTTCACAAAGTTCAGCTTTGCTTCTCTCTTCCATAGGGTATTGATGACATTTTTTATTTTTAAAAACCTGCCAAGTAAAATTAACCTACACAAGTTGGCATCCTTACAGTCCCCAGAGACGCGGAGGCCGGAAGGTCCTGTGACAGGTGGGACCCACACAGCCGGGCCGAGTGCCGCCCTGACTCCCAGCTCACTCCTGTCCTGCGTTGGTTTTGGGAGGTTGAGTCGGGGCCGGTGCGGAGGTGGACGTGGAAGAGGACAGTCCTGATGCCCCGCTGTGCGGTCCCAACGCACACCTGGAACCTGCCCTGGCTGAGCTCCCGTGCTGTGCAATACCAGCCCGCGAGCGTGGCAGCCCCTGGCACGAGTGTGAGCCAGACGAGGAGCGCGTCGTCAGAGATTCATCCTGACACGCTCGTCACAGGCCTCCGTGTGCAGCTGAGGTTTAGCGGCGCGTGCATGGAGGGGACCAGAGCCTCCCTTTCTGACTGCGTCCCACCAGCTCGGCCTCAGCTGTGACTCTTTCTTACAATCCAGTGGGGACTCTGACTCTATGCCTCGATTTTCTGTGTGACGTAGATCGTTGTTAGCGTGTCCTGTCCTGTGACACAGGTGGCATTACCTGATTACCTGTAGGAACATAGGAAGGAAGGTGGTAAACACAGAAGACGATCCTTGCAAAGAGCTTTCAAAATATGCGACAGCTAAAAGCATGTCTCGGTTTTCACACTTTTTACCAGGGGTGACAGAGCAGGGCCCCTGGGACTGGCTGGGCCCTGGGACGTTTTGTTTGTCACACATGTGGCTCCTCTAGAAGGAGCTTGTGCTGACCAGCCCTCTTCACAGCTGCCAGGTACCTGCGGGACCAATTTTATTCATTCATGCTTCCTGTACAGTTTCACAATGCTGCCACAGCTCTCAAAGCTGAAAACTTATTTTGTGGAAACTGAAACATGCAGTCATTGCTTTGGTGAGACAGGGTTGGGGTGGCAGACCCTCGGGGTTCCGCTGGCAGTATCAGCCAGGCCGTATCATGGATCCTGCACAGGAATTCTCGTCAAGGTTGTGAATCTGAGCAGGAAAATAGACATGATGGCATCTGATTCTCAGCAGGGCCTCTCACTGTGAGTGTTGGTGGCAAACCACACTAACTGGGCAAGACCTACCTTTGCCCCGAGTCAGAGATCAGGTGTTTCGTGTCCCACTGCGGGCTCTGCAGACACCGCTATGTGTCACTCCTCTTTTCTCTGACATTGTGGCGGTTAGACCATGATGAGCTGGTGGGGTTTGAGGGGTGGTTGTGGTGCCTGCTTTGCCAGGTCACAGACGTGCCCCAGGCTGTTTTTGTTAATCGTATCACAGAATGATTTGTTTCCTCTGTAGTCTTGGCAATTCAAAGTGTTTTCATTCCTTCACTTACGATTATCCTGAGAACTACCTTGGGAAGAGAAAAAGAAAACAAAAAAGAAAAAACCCACCGACTGCTGCTCTAAGACAACGAACGCCCTTATCCAGAGAAAGTACCGACTAGTTCAAACAGCATCTGCGGCAATTCTGTGCCGTCAATAGCCTTTGATTTTCAGTGGAAGGAAATGTGTTGGAAATATTTATCTCCCAACTGCAAAATTCTTCCTTTCGTCAATGTTTCTTTACTTAAAAGCACCCTCTGCACGAACACAATTATATGCACAGTTTGTCTTTTATTGTAACACACTTAACTAAAAGGAGCACAGAATGGTTTAAATTATGCATTAAGGATTAATGAGAACCGCTGCTGAATTTACAGGGATCTGACAAGAGCAGAACAGC
>NW_017731591.1:476916-502411 GCF_001890085.2 Hipposideros armiger
ATATATCTTTAGCAGACAGTCATGGGTGTGACAGGCAGGCACGCACAGCAGCTACTCCACCTTGAGACGGCAGGTTTGGCCCCAGTGTGAGTTCATGGAGGGAGCCATTCGATGGACATTGTGCAGTGAGTTCGTACTGAACGCGGCCTTTTCTTTGTGGACACTCGGCGCACTTTGATTCTTATGCTTACCTGCCCCCCGATCTTCTAGAATCCTGGGTGCATGGTGTCGCTTGGCCTGTGGAGGCCAGTCTGCTCTGTAACATGGGCAGATGGGTCTTTAGCTTCTGTTTCAGCATCCTTGTTGCTCTGCTGCTCTAACCACTTGATTGATTACATTCATACCAACTCAGAAATAGTCCGTTTCCCTCTGTGTTTCCATTTTTGTTATGTATGGATTAACGAATGTCAGACTGTCCTTGACATCTAGTCCTATTGCCTGACGTTAATACTTGATTTGTTCTTGGAGAAGATATCGAACTCAAAAGAGTTGGAAAATTTTTGTTTAGAAAATGGTGACTCTTGGAAGGTCTCCATATTTTGTATACATTTATAGTTTGAATAGTAGTGAGAGCTTTTCATTCAATACTTATTCCAGATATGTGTGTGGTACTAATTTCTAAGGAAACACAAAATTAGTTTTATAGAAACTTCTAAAACTGGTATAGATCGCCCCCCAGTGCACTAACCATCTCTGTCCATGCTTCACATTAAAGTTGCTAACGTGTAAATGTAACCCCGATACGTAGGGGCTGAAGACTGTCTTGCATGATTCATGGGATCGCTGAAGGATTTATTTCTGCTCCCCCATTGTTTTTCTACTGTAGTCTCAAGATGTATACTTTCCAATCAGGTAAAGACCACTTTCCACCCATTTGAATAACTGCTGAGCAGTCATAACTTTTCTAGAAAGTTCTATCGGCTCCTCTAGTGATGTCCTTTGATTTGACAAGTCTTGAAGAGGAAAAGTTTGGCTGCTGAGATTTTCAACTTCACCCCTTTCTTGATGTTTCTGTAAGTCTTTTTCTAAGTCTCTAAAGACAAAAATAGACTGTCTGCATCAACTTCTCAAAGACTATTACCCCAAAAAACAAACAAAAAACTGTTACCAAAATATTCAGTTTATCTTTAATTTTAGGTAAGAATATCAAAATAGATGATTTTATGATAGCTACAATTTACTGCCATGCTATGAATTATCTTTTGCTTAAATGTATTTTTTCTTCAAAGTCAGATTGGATGCAGTGAAATTTTTGTGCACAGTGGCCTTTATGTCACATTTTACTCATTGCTGTTATTTATGTCACCCTGTGGAGTTAATAAAGAGAGAGGACATCAGATGAAGACATCACACATTTTAGATGTCATGTTGTAAATATTTTATAAAAGGTTGATCTACGATGAAAAGTTTGTTGCTATTAAAAACAGAAAATGCTGCTTAAGACAGTTACAGCATGCCAATGGAGCTGTTTTCCAAACAGCTTATGCCAATTATGTGACAGAAGAGATTCTAACACTATGGAAGACAGCAGTTTAAATGATGTTTTATGAGAAAGGTATTTCTTGAAGAATTATTTATGTATTCAAGCAGCAAGTCTGCCGTCATTCCATTTATGGGACATGGATTACATTTGGAGTGCTTGACAAAGTGCCACAGCAGCCAAACCGGGTTTTACTCAGTGTTTGAGGGGACATTCAGCAATTTAGAATCTCAGATATGTGAGCTGATCACATATTTCAAAGAATACACTGCTTTGCAGTATCAAGAATGGACTTGAGACATTTATGGCAAAGCACATGTGAGTACACGAGACTAACGTGAGGGTGGGTTCGTTCATCAATAGGGAATGAACTTGGGGTTCACTGTGTCTCCAACATGCGTGGCTTTTATTTTTCTCTTCAGGTTCCCATCAGCTCGGGAACTTCACTGTCGCTCGTCAGTGGGCAGAACAGGGAGGCCAGCCATTCTGCGTGGGGAGGAGGGGCTGCAAGCGTGGGCGTCCTAGACCACCCGAGAGCAGCTCAGCGCCCAGCAGACTCCGTCCTCCTTGGGTCCCGGGTTGAACTCGTCTCTGATCGCTCGCATGGTCCCTGTGGATGTTCATGAATCACAGTCCTGCTTACTCTTACAGTGTTTTATGCCCTGCCCATGTGACCACTGGTTTTTAATACAGGCTCTTTCGATTTGATTCTTGCACTTTCAGCAGCTCACAGTGAGTAAAGCTAGAACAATATTAGAAGGTGGACACAGAACCTTTGATGGTTACGCCGTTCCATCAACCTTCTAAAGTCTCGTCCTCCATGGAAGATGATCACAAGGTTTGCCCTTTGATGCATCTCCATTGAGGCTCGGAGAGCAACTCCATTCTGTCATTAAGAGAAATTTTTTATTGCAAGGAGCTCATACTGTGTACATTTTCAGTTTCACATTTTGTAACCTGAGTGTATCTTCTATACACCACATTTCCACTCTATTGTATATAATTATGTTTAGTGGATTGCAGTTTTTGACAAGTGGTAATGAAATACCCACTCATCCATTTTTAGTTTTCTTTACTGGAGGTATGACTCTTAATCATTGTTATTTAATATGACTAATAATAACTTTTTTGGATGTAGGCTCCATTCTGATAGACACTTAAATGATTCTGAAAGAGGTAGCTTTATTTTTAAACATGCAATTCAATTCACAGTGGCATTATGCAGTTCAAAATATATGTGTTTAGTCCCCTTTCACTTTGAAGAATTACAGTCCTGGAATACATTCTTTCTGTTATTAATAACAACCATATCTGAAGATGCAGAGCTGTAGGCAAGCCGTATGCCAGCCTTCACCACACACTACCTGTGTCAAGAGGATAATTTAAAACATGCACACTGAAATGCATTATCTGTCTTCCCTCTTAGAGACTGAGTATCTCAAGTGCCAGGAGTCTCAAGCATAACTGTGTGGTGTGCTTTATTGTAACCAGCCCTTTTCACTCTGCAGCCACACTGTCTACATCTTGTATTAAAGGCTCTTTGCAAACCAAGATGGATGGGGTGAGGGCCAGGGACAGCCACCTGCTCGTGGCTGTGAAGGGTACAAGGGTTCTTGGGTCTCAGTCCTCACTCTTCCGTTGATTTATTATATGATAGTTACTTATTCCAACATTTTACAAAGGGGTCTAACATCTTTCAAGAATATTCAGTTGAAATATAAAAATGTCTGCATGTCCTGAGTAAGGTTGCCTGTAAGCTGTAAGCATTAAACATTGAGGAAACTTAATGTGCTGGCCAGACCGAAGTCATTCATGGGGCTGTGGTTATGGTAACTGCTTATATTATTGTTCCTGGAGGTTCAATGCACAGCTACCATAAAACGTTTTAAATCACATTTGCAAACCTGTCATTTAACATTATCAAAACAAATTTCTGAATGTGAAACGTAATTACTTAAGAGTTTATAAGATACAATCCAAGGACATCCATCTTTAGCAGTGGTGATTGGATGATTCGATGACAGAGACTCTTAGAATATTTCAAAATCTGGTAGAGATACTGAAATTTGGCGTAGTTACACATACATGATCTTGGCTTTTGCCTTCTGTGATCCAGCTCTTAGTTTGGTCAGCTTTCTTTTAATTTTTCTTTGGCATAACATTTCACTAAACTATGATCATTCTCTGAATGCTTAGAATTCTACACTTACTGAGCTCCTGCTGTATGCCTGGCACCATGGTAGGTGCCTTACTCACAAAGACACCAGTAAGACATCATCCTTAACTGCAGAATGTCACAGTATTCAGATACAATCTGTGATATGACAAAAGTGTGATAAAGGAATAAAAAAGGGATGTAGTAATGGCACAACTGTGAATTCCAAAAGAATAAATCAGCAAACATCTTTGCCATCATTTTTTTAACAAATATTTATTAAGGACAGACTATGTTTCCAGGTCTTATTCTAAACATTGGGGCCATATCAGTGAACAAAACAGACAGAACCCCTGTCTGGTGAGGCTGGCAGGCTGGTAGGGGGATGGGAAATAAGTCATAAGTATCATAAATAGGCAAGTTGTGTAGTACACAATTTTTGATCGAACATTTCCCCCCTTTAGTGCAAATAGACATATCTGGTAAAGGGATATATTTGGGGCAACTTAAAAAAAAAACAAAACTATTGAACTTTTAGTCTTCATGTTGAATGTTCACGTATTCTTGAAAATATACAATAAGGTCTCGGTTGACTTCCCCAAGTTTCATGTTTTCTTGCTGCCGAGACGCACGTCTTCACACGTTTGGTGGCTCTGAAGGCAGCCTTTCGGCGCGTACACCATTTATGAATCCATGAGACAGAGATCTGGAACCTTGCATTAATCCCTTGTGTGAGGCCAGGAAAGCACGGATCAAAACGTGCAGAATGTGTGTCAGCAGCTTAAAGAACAGGCTGGAGCCGTCAGGGAGCCATCTTTGGAGAACTGCTGTGTCACCATGCCGTCCACGGGGACCACTGCATGGGAAATGTGGGCACAGGACACGGAGGGGCACAGCAGCCAGGCAAGTCGCTCTCTGAAGGCAGCACGTCTGTGACTCCTCTGCCCCATGCATCTGGTCTACGTTCCCTTTCTACGTGCACACACAGTGACACGTTACACATCTTAGTGAAGTCCAAAGGTTTCTGTGATGTTTTACAATAAAAACTTAAGCTGCCGTGAGCGTGTGTCATGCCCAGTGACGAATTGTCTGGTTTTCAGGGGAACATGTTACTGGATTGTCTCCTAATTCATGGCCTTAGCTTTTATGGAATACAATAATTTCACAAGCAGTAGCTGGACATTCACTTTATTATTAGTAACAGTAATTATTCAAAGGTGGGGAAAACTTCCTTACATTTGAAAACCATCAGAGAGAAGATCACCTTTCTGGACTTTTACACATGAACATTTTATGATCAGTGTGTAAAAAAGACGGAGGCCACTTGCTGGGATTAAACATGGAGGGTTTCATTCAAAGGACTCAATGATTCCCGTAATCTCTCAGCAGGAAGATCAAACGTCATTGCCTTGGCTTGTTTTGTCATTCAGAACAGTTCAGTCAGGTTTCGGGGACTGGATTATCTTTTCACATAGATGCATCTTTGCAGGACTTAGAGGTTTTCCATCTCCACCTCTCTGGTTTTTAAATGCATGCGAGTTGATTTGTAACAGTGATGCGTTTTTCTCGTGAATTCCATTATGGCTGCAGAGTATCCGTCTGTCGTGCACACCTAGGACGCAGGCTGGAAATCTCAGCCCCGGTTGTTATGACAGTCAGGGAAGCACAGTTGATCATCTCCCAGCGATGGCAGGTGAGTGGCCGGCGGGGGGTGAGGAATGGACGCTGGCCCGACGCCGGCTTGGTGCCTGTCCATGTCACGGGCTCTCAGCTGTTACCCACTTCCTCCCAGTTCTGCCCAAGCCAGATCACACACGCAGTGCAAACTGTTTTCATTGTGAAAACAAAAAGTAGGGAACAAAAAGGTTTTTGTTACATGTTGATGATGTGTTGGAAAGAATTCTGGTGCTCCTCAGATAATGCCCAGTGGTTACTATCGTCAGAGTTGTTTTGTTTTAATCAATTCTGATGAAAGCACAGCTATTGATGGAAAGTCATTCTAAAAATCAGATAAAATTTAGATATATAGATGACCTATTACAGAATTGTACACCTGAAAGCTATGTAACCATTGTCACCTCAGTAAATTTTAATTAACAAAAAAAGAGTAATGACTTCGTGAAAAAAATTATTTTTAATAAAAAAAAATCTAGACTTTCAATTACTGTTTTTTTTGTAAGACAGCAATTACTGTTTTTGATTTAAAAATGTGTGACTTTTCTACTTCTATGAGAAAATGTCATTTTAAAAATTAATAAAAAAATAAAAATACGTGAGACTATTTTTCATACACTTCACTGTGTTAAAAATACCATTAATAAAATAAATGGTTTACATACCATATGGTAAAGACGTCATTAACATTTCTGCTAGAATTTTTCTAAATTTATTAGTAGACCCTTTTTGTTTCATGTTCCATAATTTCCTTTTGTAGTTGAGGATACTGGTGAAATTACAGAAAATCTAAATGGTACATTGAGAGATCCCTATCCCAGCAACAGTTACGCTGTGATGTGTCTGTTCTCCAGGGTGCCACAATCACCAGGCATTGGAGGGAATGAAACCTTTTAGTAAGTGTTCATTTTCACTTTTATTGGCATAACTTTAAATTGTATCTACATGGATGAACAATTTTTTCTTTCTTTTTAAAAACTTTTGTTAAGTTTATTGGGGTGACATTGGTTAGTAAAATACATGGGTTTCAAGTGTACATTTCTGTAATGCATCATCTCTGCATTGCATTGTGTGATGGAAGAATTGACTGGGTGGTGAACAGACAAACATTGTTTTCTTTCAATGTTTGGTATTCTGTTCTGCCTTGAAAACAACACACTGGACTTTACTTGACCAAAAAACCAGGGCCATCTTTACAAACATTGATCCCTCAATTGCAGTCATAAGGAAAAGCAATTGTTTGGGGAGCTTTTAAGTTAATTATCACGTGAAAACACTGTGATGGCTGGTTTCTGCCGAGGACCATCTCCTTCACCTAATTTTTGTTCAAGTCATTTTTCTAGCCTGTCTACACCTCCAACGGCTGTGACGACCAGCTTTTCAGCATCTATTGGGTCATCGATAAAGTCATGTTGCATCTTTGCATTGAAAAACATAGAAAAATATGTCATGACTTTCCCGACGATGCAATATTGTTTTCTTTCCACTTTTGTCCATTTTTCCCTTTCCTTCATTTCTTTCCTCACGTCACTTTCCCGCACTCTCTGGCCTTCATACTTTTCAGGTTTGGCTGATGGTCATCGTTAGATGACAAGAGGGGTCCCTGTTCGACCTACACCCTCTTCTGTCTGCGTGGCTGGCCTGTGGGTGGGGGTTCTAGCCCTCCTCCCCCTGTGGAGTCTGGTCAGCACCTGGCCTGCTGACCAATTGTATTCGTTTACCAAAATGCGAATTCTCCATGGCAGTTTTGTGTAACATGGCATTTGGACACACACAGTGCTTGCTGAAGGGCGCTGTGTGTGGGTCCACAGTCTGTGACTGTTGTGCCAACAGCATGGCTCGACCAGTGGTTACATTACAAAACAAATCTGACAATTATCTGAAAAGGAGGTGTTCAATCATTATACATTATCATTTACATGATTCTGTGAGACAAGAAGTTGTCACTGAACACTCTTTCTCAAAGCTTTGAAACCTCCCTTCTGTGTAGCTGACACATGTCTGTACCATCCCGTCTCCTTGGATGACGTCGTCCACATGACCACAAAGCCCGTAACTTAGGGTCTGCTGTGAGTCCCAAATACGGGCAGGACCCAAGTTTCATGATGAAGTAGACCCCGCCCAGTAACGTGACGAGGCCCACACAACTTGCGTTTATGCCTTCTCTAGTGGGTAATTGCTAATGCGTCCTTTTGTTCCTGATTAAATGCATTTCTCACTTAAAACATAACAATTCTTGGAATTTCTTCCCAATTTCTACATGTGAAAAAATTTTTACATGTGAAAAAAGAATTTTGTGAATCAAGCCTAGGTGTGTCTCTCTTTTGTCGTGGGGTCACAACTCCTACTTAATTCCAAAGCAGTTACATTTTTAAAGCAAGGGATGATGTGATGAGATACAGGATGTGATGAAACAGTGCTGAGCCCTTTCACGTGACCCGTGTGATGTGAATGCAGGGAGGCTGGCTGTGCAGTCACACTTCCTTCAAGCCTCCTTGTCGTTACTTTAATGGTGAGATATTGGGCAAGCCACCCTTCTCATTCCTGAGCGTCACTCTCCACATCTGTAAGATGGGAGGGATTGGCTGATATTAAGGGTACTTATAGGCTGAAGAGGGGGTTACATGAGAAAATACATCTGAAGCTCTTAAATGTGCTGGCCTGTAGTAAATGGTTGATAAATGTTAGGTATTGTATTTTCAGAGTAACTCTGTTACCTTTAGAGATGAAATGTAGGAATAAGAAGATTTTTACGATGTGTTGAATGGAGATGCCATGATTACGAGTCACAAGTCGAGGACAGCTGCTGTTTGCTTGTATGTATTTTATTGACTAACCCGTCGTCCAGTGTGTGCTCCAAATTGGCCCCTCACGGGCAAAGCTCGGTGTAGCCAGGAGGCTCAGGTTTTGCTTCTCTGGGTGTCACCGCTGTGCTGGAGAGAAAAACGGAACAGCCTGAACAGGGATTTGAATTTTTACTGTCTAAAATGAGTTTGTACAAACAGCAAACAGAAGCTGATCCGTTACAAGTTACGATGCTTAGAAAATGGCTCAGACACACCGCGATCTCCATTGCTTCCAATGCCTGTGAGGAACCCACTTTAATTTTAACATAAGAGTTTAAAATCTGTTGCCAGCCCTGATGTGTGGAGCCTAACAATATCAAAGATCATACAGAGGCTGTTTTGAAAGCCAGTAAGTGATAAACATTATAGTGCCTGTTGCTATTTCTATGCACAAACGTAAGCAGCAGCACAGGCTGTGAGGCTTAATCTTTCAGAAATGTCTGTTTCAAGTTATTAATAATTCAATGGCCAAATGTGGAATGAAACAGGGTTTTGTTTTGTTTTCACATGCTTCAATCTTCTTCTCTCGCCTTTAAAAGTGAATTGAAGTATTTGGTGAGTTTGAGTTGCATGGTATTTAATAATTAACAATCCCTTTTGTAGTAAAACATTATTCCATTATGGCAGAATAATGGCCCATTTAATTAATGGGAGACTCAAACATATGTGCTTTGATCCGTGTCTCAATTAACCCATCATCCAAAAATTTATTAAAGGGTTCTAGAAATTACAGGGAATGCGGAAAAGGGTATGAAATATTTTCAGGAGTTCGCGGTGCACATGGGAGGGCAGTGGTGTTGGAGATGTCGCAAGTGGGAGCATAATTTAAGGTTCGTTTAGAGTTTCCAGAACTCGGAGACAGCAGCTGCGTGGCCAGTGCTGCGCGCAATGCCCGCCCCGCGCAAACCGCGTGGCCGTGGACATTTTGGCCGAGTGGCCGGGCCTGGCGGCCACCCATCCAGACAGACATTGGTCCAGCCGTGAGAGCGTCGTACCCTGCCTGGGAAGGCTTGGTGGGTGACACGGTGCTTTCAGTGTCATGTGCAACTGCGTGGCATGATTTCACCGAGGACAGCGTGAAAGCCGTGGAGCAGAAGGTCTCCATCGAGTGGGATGGAGACCTGGTGGTCACAAGTGGGTGGTTTTCCATGTCCGAAAGCTGAGGGAGGCACAGGCTCCCCGTGGGGCTGGTCTTGCGCCCTGCATGGCACTGGATTGTTGATGGATCTCAAGTGAAACTGCAGCAAGTCTCTGCACAAAACGTCACAAGTGTTAGCTTGACTGTCACCTCCTGGGTCTCTACCAACCCCCGCAAAGTAGCTCAAACAGGATCATGAATATTCCTAAGGGCCAGACACGAGAGCCTATTTTATCTGCAGACCAGGTACATGCCACACGTTTGTGGGTGCAGGGCCCTGGACACGTCAGAGGCTGGGGACCTGGGAGTGGACAGGCGTGTCCCACCGCGGGAACAGGTGCTGGGACCAGCTGCCCCGTTGCCCTTCACCGCACACAGTGGGGCCACTGTCTTGGGAAGACCTCTGAATTACATACTTCTTACCTCTTATCAGCTGAAGCCATTTCACCTGATGACGATGAAGATAGATGTTGCATGCTTTAAGGACACTGCAAACTCAGCTCCCTGTTCTAGTGACAAGAGCATGAGTGATGGGTGGAGGAGGGCTGGGTGTTGGGTGTGACACTGACTGGGAAGGGGGGCTCAGGGATTTTGAGGTGATGGCTGTGCTACGTTGTGTCTTGAATGTGACAGGAGCTACAAGGGTGCATCCATTTGCCAAAACTCGTTAACTGTACACATACGATGGGTTCATTGTGTTGTATGTAATTCACGTTTCAAGAAAAGTGATTCTGAAATGCTAGCTGTCTGTATCCGAAAGGAACCTTCAGGTAGAAAATATTTTTGTTTTTGTTCTGAAGGGACAGTAGTACATTCTGTATATTTAAAAACAAAGGAAAAAGCCTTGCTGGGAATTAATTCCCTAAGAAGTGAGAATTTAGCTAAAAATAAAAATCACATTAAAAATTGTCAGCGATCACCTCTGTGAGTGTGCACATGTGGAATTGTGTATGTGCGCAAAGCAATCAAGTCTTGTAGCTGAGCAATCTAAACATGTATCGTTTGTTTCTATAATCATTGAAAAGTTCCCTTTCTTGAAAATTGTTATATTGATACAGGTTAGTACAGTCCCTTGAAATATTTGAGCCACATGAACCACTCCTGCGTCTCTCCTCACTTTTGCCTCCTGACACCTCAGCTCAGGTGTATTCTGAAACGTTATGCACACTTTTTGTTCCTTAAAACAGAGCACAGCTTCCCAAAGCCACCGTTTCCCACTGACATGATTGTACCGCGCACAACCCAGCACAGAAATGAGCACAGGCCCTCAGTTTTGTCCGGTCATCACCTTATCATGCTGCCATCTTTATCAGCACCCATGAGAGCTAACTTTGCTAAGTGTGTCCCATGTGCCAGACTCAGACACCCATAGCATTACTAAGTGAACGAATCAAATGCACATTGGAAATTTTAAAAAGTGCTCACCCACCTCAGCTTCCTTCATCCAGAACGCCCTTTGAATATGCTAATTTTCTCTCATCTATTGCAGAGACTCGTGGTGGACAGTACATGAAGAATTACTACCGAGAATGGTACATTCGTTTAAAGTTGTAACAGAGATTAAAAATCAACATACCCTGCTAATTTCTACTTTAAAGTGTAGTTTCCTTCTGATCCTCTCTTTGACTCATTGGTTATTTAAGAATTGTGTTAATTTCCTTATTTTGTGAACTTCCCCAGTATCTTCTATTAGCTTTTGTAATTTCATTATATAGAAGAACAAATGCTCTTTGATTTCCGTCTTTTAACATTTATTGAAACCCTATTTAGCCCAACATGTAGTCTATTATAGAGAATGTTCCATGTCCTTTTGAGAAGAATGCATGTTCTGCTATTGCTGGCTGAAGTGTCATATATTTGTCTGCTAAGTCTAGCTGGTTTATAGTGTTACTCAAGTTCTCTATTTTCTTATTTTTTGTCCAGATATTCTATTCCTTATTGAAAGGATATTTCAGTTTTGGTGTATTAAAGTCCCCAACTTAAACTGTTTATTTCTCCCTTCAGTTCTGTCCGTTTTTGTTTTGTGTATTTTGAGACTCTGTTATTAGGTGCATATATGCTTATGATTACTATATCTTCTTTACAGATTAATCTTTTTATCATTATTTAACTTATTTTTTATCTCAATGACTTTGTCTTAAAGTCTATTTTGTTTGATATTATTATAGTGACTCCAACTTTCTTTTGGTTACTGTTTGCATGGAATATCTTTTTCCATCCATTTACTTCCAACATATTTGTGTTTTGAAACTAAAATTAGTTTCCTATAGGCATCATATAGTTAGATCATGATTCTATGTCTAATTTTATTTAATTGTGTTTTAGTCAGTGAATTTAACCCATTTGCATTTAATGTAATTACTGATAAGGATGAACTGCTATCTCATTTTGTTTTCTATGTGTCATTTTTGTTTCTCAATTATTTCACTACTGCCTTCCTTTGTGTTACATGGTTATTTAGCAGTGCACCATTTTAATTATATTATAATTTCTTGTACCAAATAATTTTGAACTGTTTGCCTGAGGATTATAGTTAGCATCTTGATACATAACAATGTAGCTCAGATAAATACATACCAAGCTAATTTCAATAAAGTGCAAAAAAATGTGGCTTTCTTCCACACCTTTTTATATTGCTGTTGTGGCAAATTTCACCTTTATGTATTGTATCCTCATCAGCATAGATTTATATTTATTTATGCAGATGTTTTAAAAATTAGATAGGAAAGAAAGATGTGTTTCAGACAGAATACATGAATACTGTCTTTTATATATACCTATCTGGTTATATACTTGGCCTTCATGGTGTCGGACGAGGTATCAGTGGATAATATTATTAAGTAGCCCTTCATGGATGAGTTGCTTCTCTCTTGCTGTTTTCAAGTTTCTGTCTTAGTCTGGTTTTGACAGTTTGATTATAACGTGTTTCTGCATAGATCGCTTTGAGTTGAGCCCACTTGGAATTTGTTGAACCTCTTGATTTATATAGTTAATATAATACTTTCATCAAATGTTGGAATTTTGGGCCATTATTTCTTCAAGTCATCATCCTTCCCCTTCTCTTCTCTCCTGGCACTCCGATACCCATGTGTTGGTGTACTTGATGTGTCCCAACAGTCTCTTTGAATCCATTTATTTATCTTCAATAGTTTTCCTCTTTGTTCCTCAAACTGTATGATTTCAATCACCTTATCTTCATGTTTGCTGATTCTCTATTTTTTTCTCCTCGAATCTGCTGTTGAGCCAGTCTGGTGAATTTTTATTTCAATTATTGTACTTTTCAATCCCAGAATTGCTATTTGTTGCTTTAAGTTATAAAAGCTTAAATTTCCTTACTGATCATCTGGTGCTTTCTTTCAGTTATCTGACATGGTTTCTTTCACTCTTTAAAATATTTATAATAGCTGAGTTCAATTCCTTGTCTTATAAATATGACGTCTGGATCTTCTCAGGGACAGTTTCTATTCATTGTTTTTATCCTGTGTATGGTCACATATTTTTGGTTCCTTGCACGCCTCATAATCCTTTGTTGAAAACTGAGCATTTTGAGCATTATAATTTCATACTGGAAATTAGATTTTCCCCACTCCCCAGAATCTGTTATCACTGCTTATTGGTGGTGTTTCTTTCACATGTTTTTCTGAACTAATTTTTAAAGTCTGTGCTTTGCTGTTTGTGGCTACTGAAGTCTCTGTTCTGTTATTTTATTGCTCAGCTGACGACCGGACAGAGATTTATTAAAATTCCTGGAACAAAACTGTTTCTAGTTTTTGCGATCTGCCGCATGTGGGAGGATATGTCTTGAACGCTCGGCCAGGCTGTTCCCAGCTCTGCCTTTGTCTCCACTTCCCACCTGTGCAGGTCCTGACAGTGACCCGGGGGGCCCGACTTCCTCCTGTCCTTGCCAGGACCCAGGAGACAAACAGGCAGGCCTTGCATTGCTACGGGCATCTTGGTTATTTACAGAGGTTTTTTTTTTTAAGTTGATTTTGAGAGTGTTTGCCCGATTTTGGGTTGTTTTTATGTAGAAGTTCCTTCTCCAATTTTGCCGACTTTACCCCACTGTCTTACTTTTCTGCGTGGGCATGTCATTCCTTTTTCTCATTTAAAGCCCCTGACATATTAGTCATAGTAACTTTAAATTCATCTTCCCATAATTCCAATATCGGTGCCATATCTGAATCCAGTTCTGTTGTTTGCTTTATCTCAGACTGTGTTTTTTCTTGCCTTTTAGTATACGCGTACCTGTAATTTTTGCAGAAAGCTGGGTATGTTATATCATGTTATAAGAATGAAGGTAAGGAGGCTTCTATTTCTCTTTTCACATACAACTCTTTTTCTTTCTGCTTTATTGTGACATAATTGACATACACACTGTATAACTTTAAGGTGCACAGCATAATGACTTGACTTACATATATTGTGAAATTATTACCGTAATAAGTTTAGTTAACCCCTGTCATCTCATTTGTGCTAATCTGGCTGGACTTGGACTGTGTTTATTGCTTGCCGGACAGAGTAGGAGACAGAGGTTTCCGACACCTCCAGTGTCATTTTGGCTCCTCCGTTGGCCTTGGGCCCCCTGAGTACTCCCCAGGGACACTGCTGTGATTATGTGGAGCCTGTTGGTGTGGCCGTAACGTGGGGGCAGCGAAGCATTGTATAACCTATGACTAGGTCTCTCTTTTGTTGGGCTTGTGTTTCTGGGCTTGGCTTTGAGCTTCACAGGGTTTCTCCGGTGGTGAATTCCCCTTCTTTGGGGGAACAGGAAGCCTAGAGGAGTCAGAACAGCCAGCCTTTCACCAGCTGGGAGGGGCCCCTGCAAAGCCTTTTCCCGTGGAGAAGACGCCTTGGTTGCAGAGACTGCTCTGGGCATATTTCCCAGTGACTAATCGTTCCTCCTTCCTGCCCAGAGCCCCGAGAGGGTCTTTCTCTGACCTTCACAGTTGGGTTCCTGGAGGAGGGACAGCCCACTGACATGTCAGGGGTCGCCCAGGTGTGTCTCACTTTCATGCTTGTCCATTCCCAGCCTCCAGCAAGTCTTTAAATCACCACGTGCGTGTCCTACCTGCTGTGTCTCTGCCTCTTGTGGGCGGCTCTGGGCTGTGCTCCCTGTGTCCCCCTTTCTCTCCAGGTTGACAGGCACTAGCTTGTCCTCAAGTTTGCTAACTGATGGCCCAAGAAAAGTGATTGCTTTTCAGTTGGTTTAATTTTTTCTAGTTATAAGGGCAAGAGTGCTGACTCCCAAGGTTTTACACGTCGGAATTGAAGTCTGTGCATTTATTTTTCAGTCTTGTTTTTTCTGTGCTTCTATTTGGATAAATTCGATCATTTAAACTGCAAGTCTACGGATCTTTTCTTCTTTGGCTCTCATGTAAAACCACCCTGGGATTTTTAAACACACGGCATTGTGTTTTTCACCTCTAGAATTTCCATTTGGTTCTTTTCATATCTTCCATTTTTCTCCTCATTATGTTAATGATTTTATTTAAATCCTTGAACATATGTAGGCTACTTCTAATTGCTGTTTTAAATTCCTTCTCTGCTATTTCCATTATGTTTGCCATTTCTTGGTTTATTGTTATTTACTCATTTTCCTTGTGATTATGGGTCATAATGTATGCGACTCTTTTGCACATCTGTAGAAATTTCTTTAGTCACGCAGTTCAGTTATTTGTTGATCAGCTTATCTTTTTACTTCTTCTTAAAAGTCTTTTTTTTAAGCTGTGTGAGAGCACATTTACAGTAACTTTTACGCTAAGACGAGTTTAGTCTTCATATTAAAGTGTGACTCTGATGTCTGCCGATTGTGAACCAGAACTCTGGGTTCTGGAAGTTCTGCTTAGAGACCTCCAGTTCTCTTCGTCTTGCTTCAGCTGGTGAACCACTTCCCTTTGACACTGATGATCCGTGTTTACCTGAAGGCTCAGTCAGCCTCCTGTGAAGACCACGAGAGCCGTGTTCTGTAGCTCTCTGCCGTCCAGGCTTTGCCCCACAAGCTACAGCTGACTTAGCCGCCCACACTCCAATCGGGGGGTGGTCAACTTACTGAGACCTCCGTTCTCACTGGGCTCTTCCTTATGGGCCATGTCCTGAGGTTGGGCCCGGGGCGAAGTGCTGTGGACTTCCTGCTAGTCCCTCTTTTCTCTGCCCTGAAGTCACAGGCCCTCACTGCTTCTTGTTCCATGTATGAAAATCATCGTGGCGGGTGTTCAGTCGAGGTTCCCGCTCACGGTACAAGCTTCAAACCCCTCACTCCTCCACGTCAGAAGCTCAAGTTCTGAATTCTGCCCCAGTGTCACTGGATTTCCATCTAATAAGCTGTCATCAATTAGTGGGCAGGATGGGATCACAGAATAACCTCACTTTTATAGAGGTTTTTTGGAATGTTCTAAAGAGGCGGAGTTTCCTTATTCTCAGCGAATTTTATTCTTAAACGTAATTTTTTAATTTTATGAGCTTTGAAATTCTGAGCACAGTCACATAATAGTGCTGTTTTTTTTTAACTATTCAATTATTTGGCGATGGATAGATTTCAGTCCCCAAGGTTTCTCAGCACACATTCAAAATTAACAGAAATAGATTGACGTTAACTCGGATAATAATGACATTAACTATATTTATGGAGCCCTAACTATGTTCCAGACTCTGAAGTAGATAATTTACATAATGAGTTTATTTCGTAGAAACGCCACACTGTCCCTAAAGACCACTGTTATTCTGGTACTGACCTTACGGATGAGAAACAGCCGTGCTGGGGAGTGATTACACCCGCGTTATAAATAAGGATCTAAGGGCTTACAAAGATTATATGCTCACTATGATAGGAACTGAGGTTCATCCTAGTACAAACACATACTAATTTCTCTTTAAAAAAAGAAAACAATGTGGATTTAATACGTATGATTTAGGATCTTCCTGAAAAGCTAAAGCTTGAGGCTTTTTCGGCATGTGAAAAACATTCTCTGTGAAAATTACTTTCAGTGTCCATTTGAGATTTCGAAGGCTCATATTAGAAACCTGTGGTCTACGCCAGTCTTCTATTTATTTTCACTGTTATACTTATCCACATCATTATTTTGTGGGGACAAATATTTTCTCCTTTCGAAATGCCCATACACACAAATATTTCCTTATAACCAAGCTCAGCACCACAGGTATTTCTCCACAGGTCTCCCTGGCATGACAGTCTGTTCTATTTTACTCCGGGCATGGGTTTGTTTATATTCTGCGCTCCCCAATGCACTGGGCACATTCCGCGGTGGTGTTCATTACGCATTTGTTGAATAAGTGAGTAAATGCAATAAATAAGTGATGCGAGCCTGGCGTCCCATGTCTGCCCTCCGCGTTCCCTGAGCCAATCACTTACTCTTTGGCCCAGCACAGAGTCTGCACTGCAGGTCACCAAGGGCACCGATGACTGACCTTCCCCCCGGCAGACAGGGAACAGCCTTCTCCTTCCAGCGCCGAGCCCCTCACTGTGTGAACGGGGTCACAGTGTTCACCACCCGTTACCCACTCCCCAGGGAATACTGTGCAGCGTGATGTCTTGGTCGCTTAGCAACGTGCCATATGCCACCAGACTTGTTTATATATTATTTAAGCATTTCTGCTGCTGACATATATACAAAGTGTGTTAAAAAAAATACAGTGAATGTTTAAATTTAAAAAAATTATTACCGTAAAAGACACATTGCCTTTAATCCCCATTGAAACACTCCCCCTCGCTTCGAGCACACTTATCCCATTGTTCTTGCCACTTTCTGAGGCAGTTCTGGAAGTCTTCTTTCGTGAGTGTCTTTAATTGCGCTGTCATGGCTGCCTCGATGTCCTGAATATATATATATATATATAGAGAGAGAGAGAGAGAGATATTACAAAGTCCTACTCTTTTGTGAATTCTGTAGAGAAGCTAAGTCGTGTGATCAGCTATTTTAGATAAATTCTCCTATTAAATGAGATTTATTAGCACAGTAACATTGTTGATAAGTGCCTATTGCAAACTGAACTTTCACCAATACATGCAGATTTTGAGCAATTTTATAAACACATATATTTATATGCATAAGTGTTCAGAGGTACAGCATGAAGTGATTTTATAGACCAAAAATTACAAGATACTTTAAATGGCTAACTTACCCAGTTTAGGATAAAAACAGGACTCTGCCTGTGTGACGACAGATTTTGCTCATGGTATAGCAACAACAACAGTTCCACTTACTGATTGGTTGCCTTGGGCCGAGCACAGTTCTAAGTTGCTCTCTACATGTTCTTCTCTCTCATTCTCACCGGAAGTGTCATTAGTAGGTACTGTTGCTATTTCCTTTTCTATCTGAGGATTCTCAGGCCCAGAGAACTGCTGTAACGGGTCCGTGGCCACACAGCTGGACGACGGTGGAGCAGGATGTGACACTGGAGAATGCCTCGTTAGGTCTGCACTGCGTCTTAACTGGCTAGACCTGGTTATAAGCAGAATTCATCTACAGGTGACCCCTGGTGGCTTCACAGTGTGTCTCCGTGGCCAGGCTGTACTGCGTCTGTCAGGACTCCCTTGCCTGTGTGTTTCCCAGTTCACGTGGCCCACAATGTGGCATAAACGACAGCTGAGGGCAGAAGTGAGGCAGCAGCTGGTGGCGCGTGGGCGCTTATCCGCAGAGGCAGTGGGCTGGCCTGCACCTGCTCTCTGTCCCCCTGGGTCCTCTGTCACCCCCTCTGATTCTGAGTCAGCTGTGTGTGTTCTGCTGGTTCCCACACCATCAAGATCAAAGTCAGTAAGAACCTGTGCGGCTTTCGGCCGGTTGCCACAGGCTCCAGCTCACACTGGTGGGGCTCAGCCTGCTAGATGGGCCCCATTCTACAGTCTTCCTTCCCAACTTCCTGCATCAGACACCAAGACAACAGCCTCACAGAGCCGGCAGACGCAGCTCTCACGCTGAACGGGTCACATCCCTAGAGGTATTCTGAGTGCATCTAGTTATTGTTACATGTGTGTATATAATTCTATTATATACCTTTTAATATTTTATAAGTGTTATTATATATGTATATATATATATATATATATATATATATGTATGTATGTATGTATGTATATGATGTCCTAGTGGTTTTTCATCTGATTAAACCCTGACTGGTACATTAATCTGGTAACAATATTGAAATATCAATTAAAGTTTTTTATATTGAAGGCCTGATGTCAAGTGTCTAATTAAGTGACAGTGTTCTGTAACGGACAGAACGGTGCCAGTGCAATTAGACCTGTTTTCAGGAGCGGCTCAGACTTCCACCCTGTGTAACCTGGGCACGTGATGGAGCAGCGGTGAGTCTTACTTTCCTCACAGCAAAATCAGGTGTCGTGAGGACCCCTGGGTAGCACATCAATGCCTAACATGTCCCCAAGCGTTAAGGACATGATAGAGACAACTCCTTACTTACATTGTCGTGGCTGTCAGAATCAGTGTAGAGATGTGGGCAATTTCTTCTCTATAAAATCAGCCATCCGTGTAATAATATTTAATGGGACGCAGTGATAACACTTTCTATCAGGCAGAATCATAATGGCATTTTGTTCCAGGCAGGGCATTTTGTTGATGAAGTACCAAAAATAGTTGTTAAGAGGAAAACTGATTTGCATGTATAAATCAAATTAATAATACAACTTTAAAAATAATGCCTCTTGAGCACTCGCCAAAGAATCCCAGTGCATTTCAAAGTGAGTTGTAATGCACATGCAGTGAAAGGCACAGACCTCAGAGGTTGGTTCTCATGCATCTTAACAGCTGGGGGACCCAAAACACGGCCGAGAACTTTTTGATAACACTCCGGCCCCGAGAGCTTTTTGATAACACTCCGGCCCCTTTCTCATCAGTCTCCTCCCTGAGTCCACACATTCGGATTTCCGTCACCAAATACTGTTCCCGCCAGCTCTTTAACTTCGTGGAAATGGCTTCTTAGAGTGTACAGTGTTTTGTGTCTGGCGTACTTCACACAATAGCATGCACAGGCTGCCCCCGTGTTGCTGCATGTGTGATGGTGGCTTTGCAGTGTGGGCTGGTATTCCACTGCACAGATGTGCTAGGAGCTGTTCACACCGTTCTCCTGACAACGGGCATTGGGATGGTTGCTAGTTTGGGGCTATTAGATATCAGGTGCTAAGAACATTCTCCCTCAAGCTGTTTTGGGATATGTCTTCATGTCTCCTGAGTGAAGAGCTACATGTAGAGTTTCTGTGCTGATGTTTCACTTTATGCAAACTGCAGACCTGTGCCTTAAGTTGCTGTAATATTTTACGTTCCCACCAGCAATGTACGAAAGCTTCAGGTGCCCCACCCACTTACCAACCTCCGTTATTTCAGTCATTTTAAATCTAACCATTCCAGAGCACATATTGGGTTGTCGGAAAAGTCATGACGCATTTTTGCAACAAAAAAAAACCAGAAAAAACACGTCATGACTTTTCCGACAGCCCAGGAGAACGGGATTTCATTCTGGGTTTCATTCGCACTTGCCTGATGACTAGTGGTGTTGAGTATCCTTTCACTGGCGTGTGGCACAGGTGCATGTCTCCTGTTGTGAGGTGTCTGTTCACGCATTTTCACTCTTTTTGAGGTGTTTTTTTTTAAATTTTGATTTATAGAATTTTTTTGAAGGTGGATATTGTGGAGATAAGTTCTTTGTCAGATGTATATGTTGCAAGTGTTTTCTCCATGTCTGTAGCTAGCTTGTGTTTTCATGGTTTTCATTGTGCGTTTTGAAGAAGTCTGTCTGTTTAGAAACACTTCAGGGTTAGTGTCTTCTGTGTCCTAAGAGATCATGAAGGTATTCCCAAGAGGTTGTAGGATTCTAGATTTTATAATTAAGTCAATGAATCTCCTTCAGTTAATGTTTGTATAAGATGTGAGGTAGCGGTCCACGTCCCTTTTTTATTTTATGTTTTCCAGTTTCCCAATATTCAGCTTTTCCAACAGCATTCCTGAAATGGTTCTCCTTTCCTGTCACACGGGACTTGGAGCTTCCGTAGCCGTCAGTCGCCCTCATGCATGGGAGGCTCGTACCCTCCCTTCTGTGCCCCTCCGTCGTCACCCACACTCGCACCAACAGAGCCCTGTCTGCCTTACTGCAGGCACGGACTCCATCCTCAGGTAGTAAGTCTTTCAACTTGGTCTTCTCTTTTAAGGTTGCTTTGGGTATATTAGGTTGTTGGCATTTTGTGATAAACTTTAGAACTGGCTTGTCAGTTACAAAAAAACTTGTTATGATTTTGATTTGGATTTAGTTCAACCATTTGGTGAGAACAGACATAGATGTCTTCTAATCCACCTCACGGTACGTTTCTCCATTTATTTAGATCATCTTTGGTTTCTCTCTGCATTTTGTAGTTTTCAGTAGAGACATGTTATCTCATTTATCCCTAGCTGTTTGATATGTTGACATACAAATGATATTGTTAAATTACATTTTCCATTGTTCATTGATAAGGTATAGAACTAGGACTGAATTTTGTTTATTGACTTTATATCTGTTGGCCTTGCTAAATTCACTAATTCTAGTATATTTTTTGAAATTCATGGTGTTTTCTATGTAAATGTATAATATAGAAATAATGAAAATTAATTTTTCTTTCCACTCCACGTGCTTTTCATTCATTTTTCCTGTTTTATTTTAGTGGCTAGGACTTAGAGTACAACGCTGAATAGGAGCAGTGTCCTGTTTGTTATTTAGGGACACAGCCTTCACTGTTTCACTGTGAAATACAGGTTCAGGTTTTCTTATCAGTGCTTTTTGTCAGATTAAAGACACTTCCTTCTGTTTCCAGGTTTCTAAAAGTGTTTATCATTCCAGTGGTTATCACAATGGTATGTTTTCCTTCCTCCTTTCATCTGTTAACATTGTAATATACTTTGATTTTCTAGTGATAACTTAACCTTGCATTCCTGGGGTAAACTCCAGTATCTTTCCATCTATTGTTAGAGCTTATGTGCTGGTTATCGCCTTAAGCATTTTGTGTTTATGAACTTAAGTGACAATTTGTCTAGTTTCATTTTCTTTGTCAGGCTTTGATCCTAGGGTTATGCTGGTCTCATAAATCAAGTTGGGCTGTGTTCCTTCTTACCTTTAATTTGAGAGAGTCGTCTAAAATTGGCACCACTGCTTTCCTAGGTGTTTGACAGAATTCACAAGTGGAAGCATCTAGGCCCAGAGTTTTCTTGTGGGGAGGTTTTTATTATGAATTCAAAGTTGAATGCATATAGAGCTATTCAGATTTTCAAATTCTTCTTGTGATAGCTTTTGTGATTTTTGCTTTTCAGGGAATGTATTGATTTCATCTAGGTTTCTCTACTTATTAACCTAATATTGTTCATAGTATCTTACTGTTATTATTGTCCTTTTCATATTTGCAGGATCTGTTCTGATTTGTCCTCTTTTATTCCTGAATTATGTCATCTTTATTTTTTGTTTCTTGATTCATCATGTTAGGAGTTTATCAATTTTATTAGTTTTCAAAGATTCAACTTCAAATTTTATTTCTCTATTACTTGTTGTTTATTATCTTTTTCTAATTTTATTATTTTCTTTAAAATTTTCCTTTGGTTTTAAACTTGATCTTCTTAAATTTATTTTAAATTAATTGAGACTTTTTATGGTCCAAATTATGCTAAATCTTAGTAAGTGTTCTGTGGGAACATATATTTTGTAAAAAGTGTATTTTGTGCTTGACTACAATGGTCTATAAAAGTTAATTGACTCAGATTGGTTTATATTATTGTTTAAATATTCAATGTTTTTACTGAATTTTTGTCTCCTTTTCCTACATATGTTTGTCTACTTGTTTATCTTCTGTATTCTGATTTTTATTGCTAAATTACCCAGCATATTCGTTTCTATTGGAAAACATGCCTGTGAAAATGACCAGATATGTAGTAGCTGAAAGAACACACATTTACAATCGTAGTTTCTGTGGTTCGCAAATCCGGGAACGTGTTACCTGGGTCCTGTGCTCAGGCTCGGACTTGGCTGAAATTCAGGTGTTGACTGGGGCTGGAATGTCATCTGAAGTTTGGGGTCGTCTTCCAAGATCACTCTGGTTTTGGGCAGAATTTAGTTCCTTGAGGTTGTAGGATCAGTGTCCTTGATGACTATTGGTTGGGGTTCCCTCAGCGCCTAGCCTTGTGGGGCTGTCTCAACGCCAGCAGGGGGGGCTTTCCTAAGAGCCTCTGCAGAGTCTTCCGTAGTCATGGGAACCATTATCACATCACCTGGTCCTGTGGTGGAACCTAACCAAGGGACTGGCCACCCTGTGGTATCCACAGGTCACAGGGACACCCGAGAGGAGGAGATTATTCTGCCTCTACACCGAGGGGCAGGAATGTTGGGGGTCATCTTGGAATGTGTCTGCCACACTGCGGAAATCAGTAGGATGAGATTCTGTGCTGTGTATTAAATGTCTCCGAGTGCATAAGGCTATTGCGATGATGAATGGATCTTTAGCTGGAGGTCCGTTGAAGCGAGGGGCTTGGGCATGGAAACATGGTGGTAGTACATGGGCCATGTTTGTGGGGCAGTGCTTTGTAAGAGAGGGGTTCTAATTGTGTGAGGGGGACCCCAGACTAGAAGCTTGTAGGAGAGCACCTGGGCACTGCCTGGTGGGAAAGCAATTTCTAGAAAGAATTTCCTGCCTGAAGCATGGAATGCAGGAACTTTGGAGAGGAGGAAACTTGAAATGATGTTGTTAAATGAAATATGTTGCAATGTATGTGAGTGATGTTCTTACCCACACATCCCAGGAAAGGCCATAACATACATGCAAAGAAACTGATATCCTCAGATTTCTTGTGGAAACCAGGGGAGCGCTGGATTCCATGTTTTAGCTGATGTGAGGGCAGACCAGAGGCTAGGAAGGTGAGGAGGCTGGCATCGCTGTGGAACTGGAAATGGCTGTTTAGTACACATGCAACTCATCCATAATCAATTTTCTCCTAACCCCTTTTCTAGCTGTAAATTAGATTAGCTTAATGATTCTTACACTTTATTTTTGGAAATTCTTGACTATTTCTTGAACCTCTTAGAAGTTTAATTGTAGTAACTATTTTCTGCTGAAAGCCCAGTTTCAAAATGTTGATTTTATTCTATTAAAAAAACTACTTTTTAATATTTATAAAATTCAGAAAACCACCTGTAGTAAAATAAAATATATATTTTTCACTGCTGTGGAAATCTCAGCCTATTCCTTTCTTACCTCCTCTTTCCTTCTTTCAACTTATTACTCCATTGATTTTGTTAAAATTATACCTGTACAGTATGAAGAATAAAATAATCCAACCATTATAAAGTGATTGTAAGATGAAAATAAAAACGATGATAAAATTAACTATAAACCCCACCTACTACTGTCTACATTAGGTGACTATCATTTCATATTTTACATGTAGTAGGAAGGTAAGTAGAATTATAGGCAGATAGGTAGATAAGTGATACATAGATGATATATAGATAGATAGATGATAGATAGACAGACATATAAAGAGGTCGTATCACTACAGCTATATTTTGAAGAGGATTCAATGTAATATTTAAATTTAATAGAAGAGCCGACTTAAAATTGAGTAAAGAAATGAACTTTAAGTAAATACGAATATTTCTTTATTTTAAGAAATATTTCAAAAGTGACCCTTCAGGTTCAAAACGAGATTATGAAATGCACCGGTGGTTGGCGTCCTGTGTTTTGGCCTGAGTTTCCCTCTCGTGGACAATACAGATGTGGGCGTCCGCTCGAGTGTGTCCGCTCACGAGTGTCTGCTTTGTTTCCGTTTCCCATGAGGGCTGGACACTTTCAGTGTGGGGCACATTCTGGGGTGGTATTTGTTTCTCTCGGACATCGGTGGACGTTGCGCTGTTGTCTCTGGCAGTCCTTCCTCCCGGGCTGTCTGTGCTCCCTCTGGGAGCTTAAAGAATTCCTTCTCTACTTTTGGGGTACTAGCTAGGTCAGCGGTTCTCAACCTTCCTAATGCTATGACCCCTTAACACAATTCCTCATGTTGTGGTGACCCCCGACCATAAAATTATAACTGTAATTTTGCTACTGTTATGAATCGTAATGTAAATATGTTTTTGTTTTCTGATGGTCTTAGGCGACCCCTGTGAAAGGGTCGTTCGACCCCCCAAGGGGTCGTGACCCACAGGTTGAGAACCGCTGAACTAGGTGATTTCTAGGTGGGGAGTGTCTGCGACAAGTTTCCCAGAAACGCGGTGGGTGGTTTCAGTCTGCAGTTTTAGTCATATAATTCCATCTCCTTTCTGGCTTCTTTAGTTTCATACAAAATAATGTCTCTATCATTTTACCGTTTTTGACTTTTTGACTGGTATTCGCTGCTTGTCTTTGTTCTTCCTATGATGTCGAAAATTCAGTTTTGAGTGTCTTCTATTTTGCCACTTATTTTTAAATGTATTGCTCGGCTCCGTAATGACAATGTCATTTTGCCCTTCAGTGTGTTTGTTTTTGGGGGTAGGGAGGTCTGCAACCTGATTGTCTTTTCATGCTGTGATTAATTTTATGGTTGTTATATGTTGTTTTATCAAATTCATGTTCTTAACTGATTTGTCCTCGATTATGAAGCAATTATGAGGCATTTTATTATTTTCCTTGAAATTTTAATTTTTTCTGAATCGGATGATTTGTTTTCCTGTATGTCTTGCTTCCTCTCTTTCCTTTGTATCTCTCCCTTCCTTCTTTCCCTCCTTTGTAGGATATTTGCATTATTGCCGTGTGGTTGCTTGCATCTTGGCTGCCACTGAGGTGCCAATGGGTGGCAGGATGGCTCAGCTGGTGAGAGCGCGTGTCTTAACAAGGTTTCCAGTTCGACTCCCACATGGAATGGTGGGCTACACCTACCCTCCCAGTACCCCCACCCCCACCCCGCAACTAGATTGAAAACCAGCGACTGGACTTGGAGCTGACTTTGTGCCATCCAAAACTAAGATTAAAGGAAAACTTGACTTGGAGCTGATGGGCCCTGAAAAAACACAATGTTCCCCTTCCCCAATTCCCCAATAAAATATTAATAAAAAAAGAAGGAAATTAACATATATATAGAGAGAGAGAGATTTAAAAGATTTTATTGGGGAATTGGGGAAGGGGAACAGACAAGTTGCTATCCTTTTGTTCTTCAGTCTAGTTGTGGAGGACGTCACTTCACTGGCCCATG
>NW_017731591.1:504026-528641 GCF_001890085.2 Hipposideros armiger
CCCTGCCTCGTTTCCGCGCAGATATCACATGACCGTTGGAGGCGCTCAGGAACCACTGCCGAGTTCTGCCCCCAAGAAAGGAGACAGCTGGGGCCTTCGGGCCCCAAATGTCCGGCAGTCTTGGCTGAGGCTGCCCTGGGGCTGCTCACGCTCAGCACTTCCAGCCTGCGGTGCAGTCACACAGGGAGCTTTCATCCTGTCAGAGACGCCCTCAGGCAGAGCAGCGTGGGCGCTGCGATCTGGACGGTGACCAGTGGGCACTGACAGAGCCATGGAACACGGGCAGCAGCCAGACCATACCTGCCACTGAGCCATCAACCCCGATCGGCCAGCCTGACAGTGGCTAGACAGTAGCCGAAGGAAAAACAATTGCTTTTCAGTTACATGTTAAAACAGCAGGACATAATTGCTCAGGACAGAATGAAATTATTTTAATGTCCATATAATTCATGATAGATGCAAGCACATTCTAAAAACTACTAATTTATAAATAACAAGGGTTTACCAGTTTTACTCAAGTATTTACCTTAATGTGTGCTTTTATTTCTCTCAAGTGACACTTAAAACCACAATGGTTAGTAGCAAACAACTCAACAGTTATGTGTAACAACGGTATTATTGGGCACGTTTCAGGAAATCGTGAGGGGTGATTCAGAAGGAAGAAACTCAGCTACTACAGCACAACGGAGATGACGGAAATTTCCCGAGAGAATTAACTGAAATAAGTTTGATGTGCAACTCAGTTTTGAAGGTTGGAACAAAACGCCTCTCTTCAGAGCCCCCATTATGACCATAGCATTGAAGTGTAAATAATAATAAACCTAAAATGACAAAGAGAACTAAAGCATGTGACATCTTAACACGTTTCTGGAAGCCATAAAGCCTGTTGCATGAACGGTCTATTTTATTTCAGTCTTATTGTCTACAACATGACCCAAGTGGACGCTCATGAAGGTCGGGGTGCCTGCAAACAAAACTATAGGAGGTGCCGGGATTGGACTTGGAGAAAAGAGACAAGTCATGAGGATGAATATAGGAATTGGGGCATTAACTGAAGATTTGTGCCAACTGCTCAACCAGGGAGCATGGCGTCCATGTCAACAGCCACTGCCAACCCAGAAGGGTCTTTACACAGAAATCAGATACAGTGTCCTGGGAAAACGAAAGCACCTGGTACAGGTGACAGTGCCGTGGGCGAAAATCCTTCTGAGTTCTGCCTTTGGATGGAACTGTGTGCCTGGCGGCGTTTCCTTGCCTGATCACCCTGAGCTGAAGCCTCATGCTGACATCAAACACTTCCTCGTCTGGCTTGCCACTGTGAGAATGATCCATTAGGAGAAAATACACAGTTATTCAAAAGCAAAAGGAAGCCATGCCTGCTACCTAAAGTAGTCATCTCCGCTCTTTATTCTTAAGTAAGATGCAGCAGTTAAATATCACCCAAGTTATGAAGAAAGCTGGCAGTATGAGAAAGACAGACCACACATAGACTGGACAGATGACAGCACTTCGGAACGGATAGATTTAGGGGGAAAGACATATAATGTACAATTTTTTGTCAACAGATATAAGTTGGAGCTATAGGGAAGTGTTTTGTTGTTTTGTTTTTTGGTCAAGAAAAAAAAGGAACAGCAATTAGGTTGCCCAGGAAAACTGTGATCCAGGTGTGAGCGAAGCAGACCTACACAGGGCGCAGTGTGAAACAAAGGGCTGTGAGAAACGTCACTCTCTAACCTGGGAATGTGTCCCCAGGCCTTCTCGGGGCTCATGACATTGGGCCTGTGACGCAGAATAAGCGTAGTCTGACAAAGGCTTAAGTGAAGACATTCATGACCATGTTGATGCAGGTTGGTGGTTAGTAACTTTATTAATAAATCTGTATAAAAGCTCAGGTACCAGTGATGCATATAGAACATAATGTAAATTTTAACCTTAAGAATATGCAAAGAGATAGTTGAGAAAAGGCAGAAGGTGAGAAGTCGTGGGAGAAGATGGGCTGAAACAGCCAAGGTGACGGGAGCCCCATCTTTTTGGACGGAGCTGTGACATCGACCGAGGTTGACGCACTAGAAATGAGCTATAGCAACAGTATTCAAAGTCACAAAAATAAAAGCAGTGATGTAAATAGTGGAACTGGGAGCTGACTGCCCCAATTACACATTTTTAGGTAATTTTTAATTTTCATTATATTGTCTGCATTACTACAATAAATATATTAATCGTGTGCAACGTGGAGAAGCAATTTTTATGTTACTTTATGTGACACTTTATTCAAAAGTAACATTTTTCTAGTCATAAGTGTCTCATGACAGATGGAGGATGGCTCCATTTAGAATTACTCAGAATTCATAATCCATTTCATTATCAAAAAAGAAAATAAGCGAAAGATGGTAGGTAAAACCAATGCAAGCTGAAACGCAAACTGATTCTGAAAAAAAATTTAAGAACAAGGGAAAATGGTGGAATAAATTTACGACAAATGTGAACCCCCAGGCTATCAATAAATTCTGTTAATCATTAAGCAATTCATTGTGAAGTACTTAAATTATTTCAAAGAAAAGGAAAATTTCAACAATTACTTTAATAACACATGATTTTCACTCTCCACTTACAAATCTTATCTTTTCATGCCTGTGTTACCTATGGTCGCTCTTTTCAAAAATACTGTGTAGACTATTTCCTATTAAAAATAGATTATTTGAAAAACGTATACCCCCTAATATATGAGTTTACAAATTCCACTGTAGTTGTATTATGACAGAGCATTTTGCACATTTGTAATACAATTTATAGTCTTATTCAGATAGTGGTATCAGACATTTGTAACACCTAGGCACAACTGTTTCGGGGATATAATGTGAAAAACTGCAGGAATCTAACCTGTGTTTCATTTTGGCATGTTGTCATTAGGTACTGTGTGACATGCTTTGAGCCCTGCAGCTTAAGAGAAATGTGGAAAAACTGGGGAGTCAATGAAAAGGATTAAAGGATTGACAGGATAATGGCTGGATATAGAAACTGGGATTCAGTTTGGCAAAAATTGTTTTTTGAGAAACAGCGAGTCATTTGTGCCATTTAAACTGAGTGACCTTGTGTAAATCACATTGGGAGGGTTAGGTTCACCATCCTTAAAATTAAAGAACTATTGTAGAATATCTTTAAGATCTCTTTCACCTCTAAATTGTATAATTCTAGGAAAGATTAGCACAGAAAAGGTATTACCTTAAAATACCTTAAATTGCAGCCAGAGAAAGTTGGGTATATATTGCCAAGGAAAAACATGAACTCAGTTATATTCTTCTGAAGGAGTCTCTTTGTCTATGTTTTTGTTTTTGGGGTTTTTTTGTTTGTTTGTTTTTTAAACAACAAGACACTAATTTGTGTGGGAAAAAAATGTTTGCTTATATGTTTGGAGAAATTGGAGTTAAGCCAAGTTTTAAAAATTAACAGCTAAACTTATAAATCTAACTTTTGAAAAGCCCGTGCCAGCCATACCTTTGGCCATGGCGCCGTTTGCTCTGACTGGTGGACACCCACAGGCCTTCTCACGGTCCTTCACAGACCCCTCACCTTCACGGGGTCTTTGCACTATACTGTCGGCCTAGTCGGCACCGGTTTCCATGTGCGTGCAAGACTGCTGGCCGAAGACCTATCTCGTGTAAGCGTCATTCTCCCCGACACTCCTCAGCTCTTCTCTGATATCAGGTGGCCCCGGTAGGAGCCACACCGTTCACGTCTGATGGAAATTCTCGTGCTATTTGTGTGCACAACTGAACGCGTTCTCGCGGCTGCTTCTGTGACTCGTGGGGGCGGGACAGTTAGGGTTTGATCAGGGCTGCATTCTGACGCAGGCCCTGGCGCAGAGACGGTCCCAGTACATACGTGTTGAAAGAAAGACTTGCTATTTTTAAACCTCTGTCCACACTCGTGCAGGTCCTGGCTTGCTTTTCAATATCATTATTTTTTAGATTTCTAATTTGGGGATTGATAAGGTTATTTATAAACTCATCATTCCTTCGCTTTTACTCTCACATGGTAATTAATCCTTATTGATAGTCAGGAAATAAATGTTTAGGATGACGACACAGCTGAAGGACAAAGCTATGCAATATAAATAAATGCCAAATGTTCACAAGACATGGGCTCCAGGCCCAAATCTGACTTACTAACTTTGTCCCTTGTTCCCTGGTTTGCTTATTTGTAAAATAGGATTAATAACAATTCCTTGCCTGCCGTGCTGCGTGGCTTTATGTAAAAAATGAAATATTTCCCCATTTCATTGTCTTTCTAGTATCTATTAAACTGTGTATATCGAAATATACCCAGGGAAAAATAATCAGCAAAGTATGGGCCGTTAAGTGCTATGAGAACGTTTGCAGTTGTAAGTAATGCAAATAAAATGTAAGTAGGCTTAAGAAAAAAAGGGTCTGTATTGGCTCCCGCAAACTGAAACGTGCAAGGGACACGGGTGGAATGGCCCGAAGGCGTCAGTGTCCTGAGCTCCAGGGCATCCCCTTCAGCCTCAGGAGGCCCCTCACGCGACAGCCGAGATTTCCGGACACAAATCCGTGTCCTGCCAGGTTCCCGTCCCCAGAGGGAAACAACAGGAAACAAACCAGGAAGGAGACGCATCTCCCCAGTGCTGCCGCCCGCGCCCCCACATTCGCTGCCGTCCCCTGACCTGGTCGTTCTGGGACTTGCGCCTTTGTGAGGCGTCACAGCCGCCCCGGTGGGGACCCGGTGGGGACCCGGTGGGGGGGGGCCCGGGTCCTGGAGGAAGAGAGGGCGCTGCTGCCCGGGGCGGGGACGCGGGAGGAGAGACACGGGTCCACCGCGGTTTCTCTGGGTCCTGGGGTTCCCGCCACCCATCGCCCACCTTTGCTTGTCTGCGTGTTTCGTTCGCGTGAAGGTGACGGCGGGCGTGCAGCTGGGATCCGCGCACAGCGGGCGCTGCGCGGAGGGGTGTCCTCGCGTGGCGGGGGGTCCTCGCGTGGCAGGGGGTCCTCGCGTGGCGGGGGTCCTCGCGTGGCGTTTCGGGGGGATTGAGCGTGCTCGCAAGGTTTTCAATGTGCGCGACCTCCGGAAGGAAGGTGAGACGTGCTTCCAACCTCGCCTGCGCCGCTGGAGGGAAGGTTTCGCGCGTGGGCGCCGGCGCGGTGCGTGTCTGGCCCCGGCGGTGCCTCGGCACATGGTCACGCGCACGGTGGCTCAGGAGCGCACGTCCCCATTTGTCACGTTCCCGGCGGGTCCTGCCGTGTCGCCGTGGGCGGCGGGACCGGGCTCCGCGGGTGGGTCCGATCCAGCCGGTCATGCTGCGAGCAGCCGTCGAGTCGCTCCGACCGCGCGTCGCTGTGGTTTTGTCTTTCCTCGGCCCCTCGGCCTCCGTGTCCCCAAGGCCGCGGCTGCGGGGGGGTCTGCGTGTGAGCGTCCAGGTCCGCGTTCCCGGGAAGCAGACGTGGAGACAGACGTGCGTGCTGGCCGGTCGGGAACACCTGCAGGTGAAACAGCTGCTCCAAGGGAAAGGCGTCCCGTGCTGTGGTGACAACAGGGCTGGCACTGGTGCTGCGGGAACCCCCCCCCCAATCCAGGCAAGGCAGCTGGGCCCTTGGACCCAACACAGACAGTTCCCTGGATGTGGGGAGCACCAGGCAGAGGCCAGTGTGGGGAGCCCCCCTTCCCTGAGGGCGGACCTGGAAGGGTGTCATCTGTGAGCAGTCCTGCCAACTGGGGACGCGAGGACCTCGGTCCTCACAGGAAGCCTCTGGGTGGCACTAGCTTCCACCATATAAACCTAGTGAATTGATAGCTGTATTTATTAATCAAAAATAAAATAAACTTTGAGCCATCTCAGTAGTTATGGGCAGAAATCCAACGTAAGCCTTTGATGTTTGTATTTAGCCATCAAAGTCGGTCAGTTTGATTTTTTTGGATGCATTTTGTCCTCGTTTTCCCACTCGCGTCGTTTGTTCCTGAAGACGTTTCCCTGTAGCGTCACTTTCCTTCAGCCTGAAGAAGCTCCTTATATTTTTTATTGTAGTCGAGGTGAGCTGGCTAATTGTCTTTGTTTTTCCTCGACTTGAAAATGACTCCATTGCTGTTTCATTCCTGAAGGATAGTTTTGCTGGATGTATAATCTGGGTTGGAAGTGTTTATGGACGTTTCACTGACTACTGTTCTTGATGGATTTTGGTGAGAAATCCAGTCATTGCAATCGTTTGTCCTCCTCTGTGAAGTGGTTTTGTTTGTTTGTTTGTTTGTGATATCTTTGGATTTTGCAGTTTCACTATTATTTCTCTATGTATGATTTTCTTACAACTTGTCCTATTTGAAATTGACTGAGGTTCAAGATTCTATAAATTTATGCATCCCATTAAATTTAGGATATTTTCAAATGCTATTTCTTCAAATGCATTCCTGCCCTCATCTCTTTACCCCTCTCCTCATGGGACAACAATGCGACGTACCTTAGGCCTTCCACGGTCGTTCTATAGGACCCTAAGTCTGTTCAATTTTTGTCACTCATTTGTTTTTCTCTGTTCTTGAGCTTGAGTAATTTCTGTTGAGCTCTCTTCAAGTTCATTGACACCTTCCCCGTTTACATGTACTCTGTTACCAACCCATCTAGTGAATTTTTATGTAAAATATTGTATTTTTAAGTTTCAAAAATTTCACTTTGCTATTTTATATAGCTTTATTTCTTGACTGGTATTTCCTATGTCTGTGTTCATTTCAGGTATATTTGTTATAAAAGTTATAACTAATAGTAATAGTTATAATAGCTGTTGTAAAGGTCTTTCTGATAATTCTGAAATCTGGGTTGGGTTATCTTGAGCTTGGCATTTGTTGATTGTCTTTTACCTTAAAAATGGGTAACATTTCCCTGTACCTTTTTATGTCAATTAATTTTGTGTTGTATGCTGCTCATTAATAACATTATGTTGTATAGATTCTAGTTTCTGTTCTAATTCAGGAATGTGGATGGTTTTGGTTTAGGAAGCTATAAGTCTGGTTCTGTTTAGACTGACATATCTGTCTTGTCTTTTATGGGGGGTGGTTTAAATTTCAGTTCAGTTCTTTCAGCTTTTGATGTGCTGATTTGAGTATGTTCTGCACATACACGTTTTCCGAGGTAAAGCTGAGCCTCATTTAATCAGAGCATCCTGCTTTAAATCTCAGTAAGGTACACTCACAAGTTGCATTTTTCCTTATTATTGAGCAGTGTCCATAGTTACCAATTAAAATTGACATATCCCAACTAAAGATCTTGAATGTCAATGAACCAAAGCCACCTTAGGAAGCCTGGCCCCTTCTAGGCCTATCAGAGAGGATGATACAGTAACATTTTTTTTTGAAAGCTGGTCCAGTGACTCATATAAAAATTTACTTTTTGAGAGCTATAAAAAAATTGTGCTTCAGGCAATGACTAACTAGGAGGTTTTAGAACAGCCTTTTTGCAGAGAACAACTAAATAAGCTAGAAATATAGTTAGAAAAATAGGGTTTTAAAGTAGAAAAATGATACCAATACATTGAGAACATAAAGAACCAAAAGCCACAAAATGAAGAATGCCAAAGGAGTTTTTTTCATTATCTGGAGCCATTTTTCCATTAAAATTAATGCCAAATGCCAACACAGCGGTTGAGAGGAAAAGAAACAGCAGAACACTGCCATCTCGTATAGCTGGGAAAACAGGGAGTTAGGGGTCTGGTAAACACCCCAAACTTTCCACAGCATCTACAGCTGTTACATCCAACATGTAACAGTGAATGGGAACTAGAGCAGCTCTCATAACTGATGCCCTTTAAAATGCTCTCCAGTCCTGATTGGATTGTGTTGATGAACCAGACAACAGAAATAATCTCTCTCTGGAGAGAGAGAACGTTATCTAAAGTGTCACATGATTGATAGGAATTTCCTGTACAATAATGTACAATGTTAGTAAACAAAAAATGATCAGGTATAAAATGTCAAGAACTGGCCAAAAAACCAAGGGGAACAACTGACTGAGAATACCCAAGAGGATAACCATATATTAGAGTCATGAACTTTAAATAACTTTAGTTGATATGTTCAGAAATTAAGTGACAAGATGGAAAATTTTAGCAGAGTACTAGAAAATTTTTAAAAATGGACGTTCTAGAACTTAAGCATAAAATAACTGAAGTTAAGCTCTCAATACTTGTGATTTTATTAAACTGAGTGGTTGAGTTTATCAGCAGATTAGACACAGCTAAAGAAACAGTAAGTTGGATGAATGATAGGTCAAAAGAAAATATCCAAACCGAAGCAAGACACTCCAAAAGGATGGGGAATCTAGAGAAGAATCTAACAGCTAGTTACAAGAGAGGACAAATGCCTGAAAAACGTGCAAATGGAGCCTGAGAAGGGGAGGAAAGAGTGACGTGGGCAAAAGCAACAGCTGAGGAGAATGTAACTAAGAATTAAAACAAAGAAAAAAACTAGAGAATTCAAGGCAGAGATTCAAGAAGTGCTGTAAAACCCAAGTAACATAGATGAAAGGGAAAAAATAAACTGAGGTATGTCACAGTTGCTGAAAAGTAAAGATCAAGATAAAGTTTAGCAACGGTTAGAGATCTATAGGTTCTGCTTAGTCCCAATCAAAACCCCAGCAGGATTTTGGGAAAAAAATCGATGAATTAATTCTAAAATTACAATGAAATTTCAGAGGAGATATATCTCTATCTCTGTCTTTTTTAATAAACAAAGTTGAAAGACCTGTTTCTGAGGACCACTGTAAAATTACATTAATTATGAATGTCGTATTGATATGAAGAATGATGATTAGATCAGTACAACCAAATGAAGAGTCCAGAGGGTTGCTATTTTATCGGGGATTAAACGTTATTTGAGATGTTTAATTTTGACATTGTCATTGATAGTTTTCATTTTTCAAATACATCTTCTTTCCTAGACTGAAATAAAAAGAATTTAGATTACTGCATTTTCACATGAAAAAATGTACACAGTAGAACAGAAATATAAATTCAAATAAGAATAATTACAAAGCAGCCACATAATATGACAGCCAAGAACATTTTCCATATGCTTAAAATATATTTTTCTTGAGTTTCAAAATGTACTGTTTTCATTAGCAGCATTGCTAATAGGTCCATAATTTTCCATTACCTATTATTAAAGTTTGCTCTTAACATAAAAAAGTGTCCAGGTGTAGACCTATATATACAGTGAACTACTTTCAACCAAGGTGCTAAATTAAATCCATGGGAAGGGAAAGTTTATTTTAACGAATAATGCTGGATCAATGCCATACACCACTGCATACACCAAAATTAAATTAATTCATGATAGTGCAAAGGTGTGTGTATAAAATCTTCAACCATCAATCTTCTACAAGAAGACATAAGAAAATGCCTTTGCCATCTTGAGTAAGCAAAGATTTATGGGACAAAACTCAAACAGCATTAGTCATTACAAAAACTGATAATTTCAACTTTATTGATATTAAAAAGGAAACTTCTGTTTATCAAATAATCATTAAGAAAATGAAAAAACAAGGCACAGATTGAAACAAAATATAATGTATATATCTGAAAGGTCTTTTATCTAAGTTATGTAACAAACTTGTACAAACCAATGTCATAAAGACAACCCAATAAAAAGGGTAATACTTTTGAACAGATACTTCCCAAGAGAAGATAAAAGAATGACCAATAGCACAAGCATGTAAAAAAAATGCGTAACATCAGTAATGTCTGAGAAATACCAATTAAAGTCACATGGTATATCATTTTACACCCACTAGAGTGGATAAAATTAAGGATGACAATACTAATTGTTGGCAAGGACGTGTGGCTATTGTAACTCTCAGGCGTGTTGGCGGAATGTCAGATGTCCAAATACTTTGAAGAACAGCTCTTCAGTTTCATATGAAGTAAAACATACATTCTCTCCCACAACCTAGGTATCCTATTCTAGGTTTACCCAAGGGGTTGTACAGAGCTAGGCATTTACTCTAGGTATTCACATAAAGCCCAAGTCCACACAAATATTTGTAAAAACGTTCATCTCAGCTCATCAAAATAGCTCCTAGTTTGAAACAACGCAAATGCTCGTTAACCTGAGAATGGGATGAACAACTTGTGGTATATAAATATGGTGGAATTAAATATAAATATAAATATGGTGGTAAAGTGCTTGGCAATAAAAAGGTAACGACTGGTCCTGATACAAGCCATGTAATGGATGGGTCTTATAAATAGTGTTGAACACAAGAAGCTGGATACAAAAGATTATATGCTGTTGATTTTAACTCCTTTGAAGTCCAAATACAGAGCTTGGTGACAGAGCAGGACAGGAACGCTTCACGTGGGAGTGCGGAATTGAGTGAAAAAGGCAGAGAATACCTTCTGGGATCCCGGAAATGGTCTATACTATACTTTGCTTTGGATAGTAATTAAGTGGGGGAATAAATGTGTCAGAATTCATCAAACTGAAACCCTTAAGGTCTGTGTATTTTATTGCATGTATATTATATCTCCATGAACAAGGAACCCGATGTTATGTCATGACATGTAAGAATGCCTAAAACTAGAAACAAAGCAAACATGGGCATCCTGTGTATTGGGGCAGGCGTTATGGACCCAGGGAGATGGCCGGGCTGCGTGTAGCTTGCACCTGGCACAGCCCGTGTGGGAACCTGGAGCCAGAATCCACAAAGCTTTGACCCAGCGATTCCACCCCGAGGTTTATTCCAAACAGAAATGGGCAGAAAAGGCTGGTCCAGGCTATTTATAACCATGTTGTTTTAATAGCAAACCTTGTAGCGTATGTTATACATGTAGACCAATGAAAATGACCACGACATATAACAACATGGAAAAAAACCTCATCACCATAGTGTTTTGTAAAAGAAACCCAAAAAGAAAGAGTACATACTGTGTGAGTCCACTTATATAAGCGTCATGAATAACTGTAACTTCCTCTGTGCGTTTCTGTCTGTGTGTTTTGTTTCAGTTTCCCAAAGTGTATTGAGAGAAGGGAGCGGCTCTGCTGTGGGCTGGGTTTTGGGGGGACAGGGAGGAGGGGCCCCGGCAGGAAGTATGGGCGTCCTGTTTCCTCTCCATTTCCACGCTCAGCACCTCTTTTACGCCCCTTTTCAACTGTTTTCTTCATTGATTTTGACCGCATTCTTCCCAGAATAAATCCATAGATCTCAGCCCACTGGAACGTTTTTCTTCTCTTCCACGCACAATCTGCACACACTGCCCACAGCTCAGCAGGGCCGTGCCACCTCGTTTTCTGCTGCAGACTCCGTGCCCAGATGCCGCCCCCTGTGCTGCTATCTCAGCTTCCCGTCAACTCCCAAACGCTACATTCCCACGAGGCCAACACCTTTGCAACCTGTTAGACCCCTTTCAGCTTCTATAAGATATACTGACCTTTCTAGATTGCATGTTAAACAGCATGCTTAACATGCGCGTTAAGGACAGAAACAGGCTCTACAAAAGTCCTAATTAAGGCGGTCATTAGTCTAGTTCATTTATGCATAAGATTCCCTCATAAGAAGCCCGGCTGGCCTCAGATTGTCGCTGAGATCCAATTTTACTGTACGCCGCACAGCAGCTTCAGTGTGAATCATTGGTTCCTGCATGAGAAATAAGCCACCTGATTGGGAAGATGGATTCATTTGGCATCTGTATGAATCCAGCCACTTTTCTCCTGAAACTCCAGTTTTTAAACAATGACAACATTGTGGGAGTCTGAAAAATCAAGGCTTTTCCTTTTATAGGTTTTTTTCATGTGCATATTTTGTTTGGGAAAGATCATCTCCATCTTAATATGTGCATTTACAGACAAATAAAATGTAATTGGCAAACAAATGTAAAGTTTGTTTATAGAAAATAGAGCAGCCACAAGGTAGGTAGTATCTGTGTATTGGGCACCGTATAGACAATTTTTATGTTATTTTATACTGATTGTAATTTCCACTATGATCTCTACAGCACATAAACTCCGTACTGTATTTCCTTTTGCAGATGAGAAAAACGAAGTCTTAGGGCCTTAAAACTGGCCAGAACGAGACGAGAGTGCTGCGATTCCTGCGCGGCTGTCCAGGGCTGTTCCTGGTGGGCGGGGAGGGACCTGCTCCGGGTTTGGCCGCCCCAGGCCCCACATGTCCAGCCGAGAGAGTGAGGCCATCAGGAGCTCAGGGGGGGGGGCTGGGAAGCTGTGATCTGAGAAGTGGTCAAGACTTTGTTACTAAGGTAAAGCATGTGAAATAAATATTGACATATTGGACACCCTGGCGCATGACAGGGGCTGTATCAGTGGGACGAGTAGTTTTGCTGGTGTATTTTAGCTTTTGTGGCGCATAAAACTGTAACTCTCACGTCTTGTTAAATCCGTCCTCACCCCAAGGTCGTGTCAGGCGTGGAAGCCGCGGCCTCCTGGCTCACTTCCTGTCCAATGCCGGCCACCCCGTCCCGGTCCTGGCTGTCAACTCACCCCCACTCTGAGCTTAGGGTGTCCCCTCCCGCTTCAGTGTCAGAAGGTTCCTGTCAAGTATCACATATCCCCAGATTCTCAAGTCGGATAAACATATCATAATGGAGTTTATTATGTTCGGGTCATTTGTTACAATGCCTTACATTTGTGAGTATCTTCTTGCAAGTGACAGTAACGGTCTCTAAGTGGCTTAAGCAAAAAGTGCACGTGTTGGTTCAAGAACTGAGAAGTTCCGGTGGCTCTGCTGGTAGGTAGCGCTTCACTCCGTGTCCGGTGATGCCCCCGCGGCGTGTCCTGCCCGCTCCTGGCCGCGCTGTGCCCCTGCCCCAGGCCCACGCCGTCTTTTCGGAGGGAGGGCCACACCCTTAGCCGCAGGCCCACGGACCTCGGCATTCTCACACTTGTAACAAATTCAAGGGTAAAGACACACATTTGAAATGTGTCACAAGGGCTCGCCCCAAGCAGAGCGGAGCACACCCCTCAAAGGAGGCACAGAGACCCTGTGGCCACCTGCCCACCAGAGAAGCCGAACAAACAGAATCCCACGACCCGGCAAATCAGCATGAGAAGTCACGGACACGGAGACCCGGCGGGGGTGCCGGGGAGAAGCCCAAGTCCCAGTGAAGGCCCCGCGCGTGCTGTGAATGCCGTGACCTCTCTTTCCTGCCCGCTAACTCGTGCTGGCCCTGCAGTCACACATGAATTAGACACGTTCCGCTCGTCACGGTCACGGCATTCACAGCGCATGCGGCTGCTGAGGGATGTGGCTCACCTGTGGGTCCTTTGAAAGATGACCTGGGCCCCCGCCTACCCTGCTCCAGACTTGGAATTCCTGGATTCCATGCTTTCTGCAAGCAGCTTGGTCCTCAGGTGGAGCATGTTGTATTTATTCCCCCCGATTGTGAATTAAGCTCTGGGGCTCATGCGTCTGTGTCTTGCCTGCACGTGGCTTCCGCACCCCTACCTGATGCGAAGTTCAGGTGCAGCTGGATGCACGGTGCTCAGCTCCAGGCTGCTCCGGGAGCCCCGCCAGCTTCCCACAGGCACCCGGGCGCAGCGCGCAGGGCTCAGCTCAGAGGCTCCATGGGCGCCGGCCACTGGAGGCAGCTCGCTGTGCCGGGTCAGCAACGCAGCGTGTGTCACCGTGCCACGATGTGAGGCCGTGGGTGGACACTCATGAAAGGGATACCAGTAAGGGAGGTTTTAAGGTTTAAAACTAAAATATCGTGTCACAGCCCCCAATGGCAGTTGCCCCAAAGAGTGAACATGAAAAGATTCCAGGTCTTTAACTCGTTTTAAAAGTCCTACACAGAAACAAAATAAAGAAGTAAAATGCCCTCAAGCAGGAGAAGACACTCCTGTCGTCGGCAGATTGTTCTGGGACAGCTGATGTGGTGACTGCTCCTTACTGCATTTGCAAAGGCCGCTGGATGTGTGCATGACCTTCTTTTATAGCGTAAGAAATTCATTCTGGTTTCATAAATATTAGCTTCCTTCATAATCCACAAAATAGAACATTTTACAGGCTTCTGGGATTTCCTTTTGACCGTTCAGTTCTCCTTGTGGTGCGAATACAATATTCCAGAACAGGAGTTGCCATCCTTTTTCTGTAAGGGCCTTGCAGTAAATGTCCCGGCGTCTGGGGCAGGTGGGGCTGGTAGCAGCTGCTCAGCTGTGCCTGGGCGTGTGGAGGCAGCTGTGCGCAGCGTGGAAGTGGGTGTGTGGCTGTGTTCCCATAAAACTTTATTTACAGAAACAGGCAGCAGGCTGTATCCCACCCACAGGCCATCATCTGCCAACCCTGTTACACAACATCGTTTAGCTCTGAGCCGTGACACTGTGGTGACACAGTGATGGCTGCAGAGGTGGGTGGGTTGACGGCATTGTAGCGAAGCTCCGGCGACGGGTCAGTGGTGTCTCCGTGTCCAAAGCTGCATGACGTGGACTTCAGAGCTCACTAGCTACTGGCGTGAGCCCCGATTCTGACGTCACTTGTAGAGCCGTGGGTGGTTGTCAGGCGTGTCACGTTCTGACTGTAAGTGACTCTGCAAACATTGCATTGTAACTATGTGCGCACACTCACATACATATACGTACATATTCTGACAATTATTTGGGGGTAAACTCAGTGGGACTGTTTCTCTCGCAGGTCCCTCCTGGACCTCATCAGTAAAGCGTATTCTGTTGTACTTTTTGTTGCTGCAAACAGCCTTTGTTTTGGAAGTCGCATTGTGAAGTTATTTTTCCTTGAGGGTTCCATTGTCCTGTGCGCTCTGAAAGTGAGATATCAAGTTCGTTCTCGCGGAAGCACCGGAGTGGTAAAGACTTAAGCATGTGAGCTGGGAATCGCATAAATCCATGTTGTATTTTCGTCCTGCGCCTGCTAGCTTTTGGGATTCTGTGCAAATGACACACTTCTTTGAGCCTCTGTTTTTTCTTCTGTGTGGATGAGAAAGTCGGTGATGTGTATACAGCAGTTCGCACAACCCCGGACATAGAGAAACACTCAGTAATTTATAGCTATTATTACATTATCGTTGGAAAGATGGGAAACCACTCAGTCACACAGCATCGTGTCCCGACTGTTAATATCCTACTCTAAAAGGAGGGTGCCCAGCATCCATTCCTCATTCTTCTGGCAGTTTCCTTTGGTTTTTCCTTGTGGTTTCCAGGCGATGAGAGAGAGGCTGCCCTCATCTCTGCTGGGACGTAGACGTATGACCTGCCTTGGTCAGAGGGCTAATGAAACATGGGCGTGTGACCCCTTTTCAGCGAATGAGACTTAATTCTGGACGTTTTCTTAGAAAGACAAGCTGAGAGTATGTCAGCCTAGAGCTGCTGGCAGAGATGTTTGTGGAAGAACATGCTCACCCAGGGACTTTTCATTTGTGTGTGTCAGTAAACATTTGTTGTTGCTCTTTGCTTTATCCATTTTGAGATGAGTTCCTGTCACTTGAAACTGAATGAATCCTGACCAGTATAACTAATTATTTCATGTTTGCTGTCAGGACACAGTCTATCAGATGATTAACGTCTGAATATTATTATTTCTTTTGGTAGCTCTTTGGTAGAATAGCACATACGTGTCCCGACTTCCCCTCCTGCCTCCCTCCTTTCCTCCCTCCTTTCCTTTATCCTTTTGTTGTTGGTTTTTTCAAAGATTTTACTGGGGAATTAGGGGAGGGAATAGCATTGGGGAATCGGGGAAGGGGAACAGACAAGTTGCTGTCCTTTTGTTCTTCAGTCTAGTTGTGGAGGATGTTGCTTTACTGGCCCATGTTGGTATTATGATTGCGCTCTTCCTGGGTGAGGCAGATCAGTCACCAGCCTCTGGATGGCCGCTCATGGTGGCTCATGAAGCCTCACACCCACTGCTGGCCACTCATGGCAGCCCAGCTCCAGGTTGAGCTGTTGTTCACCATCTCAGCTGTAGAGGGCAGTGTCACTGGCCCTCATGTGGGATCCGAACCCAGGCCCTGCTGCTCAGAGCTGGTGTCCCAAGCCAACTCTTAACCAATGAGCCACTTGGCCCACCCTATTGTTTTATTTTTTATCCTAGGGATTCAAATTCAAAGTAATCCTATGTCAAGACGTAAACCTTTCATAAAAATCAAACATTTATTTTGTGAGCTGAGATAATGATTTTGATAAGTTGTTGATAAAGGCTTTTTCAAGGACCAAAATCAGAGTGCTGAATATGGGGGAATGTCGTTCTCTGCAGGAAAACATGGTCCTAAGAGAGAAAATGACCTGCCCCAGGTCACATCATTAGTTACCAAAAAGAGCGAGGATGTGACTTCCTCTCTGTGCACTGATGTGTGGCGGGCCACCCTGTCTGTGCCACACAAGTCCAGACAGGTGAGATTTCCTGGATAAAAGCAGGAAATCACGGCAGATGTAAGTGTTTTGCACACACCGCCGACTTATACCAGTAAGAAAAACAGCATCTATGTAAGTGCAGGTACGCATTTAGTCCAGCCGTCCAAACTTGTTAGTAGCCTTTCTCAGAGCGTAGAAGGCTCTGGAAGGCTCTGGAACTGCTACAGTTGGGGTCGGTGCCACTTATTCCATGGGACTGCCTGAGGCCTGGACTAACAGTAAGAAAGAGACGGCTGCAGCAGTGACAGTGTCCTTGGGAACCTCAGTTTCCTCCTTTGTAAAGGAGGAAATGTTTATGTTAGTGACTTTCGCTTAGTGACGTGAGTGAAGATCAGAAGGCTCTGGGCCTGGCACACAGGGCCTCGGTCGGCTCTGGCCGCCACCAGAAGGCCGGGCTGGGGGCCCAGCACGGGAACCTGCAGTCACGGTTCTGGGGGCTGGACGTCCACGCTCGGGGGCCGGTCCCAGTTTTCCTGGAGCCTTGCTGTGTCCTCAGGTGACATTTCCTCTGGGCCCACACGAGGGCTGCACCCATGAAAGAAACATGATTCGGACACTTGCTACAGACCGAAAGGCGGGCTTTCCTCAGGATGGTCACTTCGGCGTGGGGACACAGTGGGGGCCGGAGATCAGGCTCAGCTCCTAATACAACAAGGGCAGGTGGGAGCACAGCTGTGGAGCAGGTGGGGCAGGGACAGAATCGCCCAGGAAACGGCCGGCCGACGGGCTTCTGGGTCAACCGACCTAACAGGGGTCCTGCTGGAGGCAGGCGAGTGATGGGACTCACCTGAGGGGTGGATGAGGCTCCCGATCAACTGCTGGGGGGGAATCAGCTGTGGGGGTTCAGGGCACAGCGGGGCAGGGCAGTGCAGAAGTTGTGAAGAGGCCGCAGAGGCGCCTAGGATTTGGTCACAGAGAGACCCTGTCAGCCCTTGTGAACCCACCCTGTTTACGTCCCAAAGAGACTGTCCCCAGACGCCATCACCCTGGGCGAAGGGCTTCAGCTTGTGAGTGTGAGGGACATGGACGTTTAGTCCATGACAGTCAATAAATGTCCCGTGTTCATAGTGTTCATGTTAAGATTATCATTTTGTTACCGCAGTTGTTCTTTAGCTCAAAATTAAATTTCCGTTTTGGAGTTCTCTCCTCACGTGTGTCATAACGCTTTGTTCACAAGCCTGGGGCTTTGGTGAGCTTCCAGAGTATTTGGTCGCATCACACGCAGAGCAGTACGGCTGGGCTGGGGTGTCTGAACTGGGTCCCAGCCACCAGCTGAGCTGTTGTCTGATAAGAGCACAGAAATAAACAGCAACCATCCTCCTGAAGACAGAACTACAATTCCAGGGAGCCAGTGAGTTCATTAGTTCCTTTTAACGATCTAACAGATAACATTTCCCACATTGTAGTGTTCCACGGGGAACCCTAAAACAGAAGATGATGCCCTTTGTGGCACAGCCTGCATTCTATCAGTATGATAAGTAACGGTCCTTATCACAACAGCCACACTGGAGAGGGATGTTAGGGGGTGTCTGGGGCGGATGGCGAGGACACCTCAAAACCATGTTTGGAAAGAACTGTAAGACCATCTGTTCTTTCCAAACGTGAAGCGTTTGGTTTGAACCATGTGGTGTGTGTGTGTCACTGAGTTCCTAGCAGACTGTGGCGCTCAGGGCACTGAGGCCCCAGGGGCCCTGCCTCGGCCGTCCCGGCCCCTCGTCAGCCATTGTGCTCTGCACGGGAAGGTTATCGCCGCTTTCCACCACATTCGAAGTAGCAAACGATTAATAAGTTTCTGTTAGCTCTCTTTAGAATCATGTTTCTCAGGTTTGATGTGCCCACAGGTCCCCTGGGAGCCAGAATGCAGGGAAGGCCTGGACACTGCACCTCTAACCGGCTGCCGGCCTGCCATGCTGGGGTCTGCAGACTGCGCTCTGAGGAGCGCTACCCATGGAACTTGCTTTCTGTGACAGTGGATGTGCTGTGCTGCCTGAGACGTGGCTGCCAGCCACGTATGACTCTTAAGTCCTGAAATGGAGTTAGTGTGTCTGAGGCATGGGGTTCTCAGCTGTATTACTGAGTGCCAGTTTAAAAAGCCACATGTGGCCAGTGTCACCCCCTGGGACAGCACAGCTGGAGGGTCCGTGAGCACAATGTCACCTGCAGCTCTGCTGCCAGTGTCCTCACCGTCGGAGCACTCCCAGGCTGTCCTGTGCATTTGAGGATGGTAACGACACCGCTAGTCTACACGCTCCAAGCGGGCTGGCGGCTGCCACCTGGCCACCTCTTCTCTGTCAGCTCCCGCCCCACGTGACCTGTGACATAGCGTCCCTCGGCCTGGAGCACACGCCCCTTCTCTCCTCTTCTGGAGTTAATTTTTACTCAGTTTGGGTGTCAGTTCAGAGATACTCTCCTTGAAATGCATTGCGGGGCCAGGCGGCCACGTTTCTGAACATCTCTGCTCGCAGCCTTTGTCCTTCTGGGACCCCGCGACCGTTCCTGTGACACTAACGAGTGCCCAGCTCCTCACTAGGCTGCCACCCCGCCCCCCCCGGGCAGGGCTGGTGCCTCATTACATTCCCAGAAATCAGCACAGAACACAGCACACAGTAGGCGCTGAACAGCCCAGGCTGAATAGTAGCATCGAGTACGCATATGTCAGTGCACCTACACAGGAGACGCGGGAGCTTAACATGCAAGTTCCTCCCAGTCCAGTGGCCAGCTCGGGCAGGGGGTGCAGAGCGGTCCTCGTGTTTAAGAGGCGCTCCAGCTGCTTCTGACGCAGACGTCTGAGTTGGGGTTTGAGAAATCGTGTCCTGGGTGGTCCTAGAGGACGGCCGGTTCAATGCACCTGGAAGCAGTGACAGGAGTTTGGTCCCTCCCTTCCCGGGTTAAAGGAGAAGCTATTCTCCCCCCCACACACACCCCACCCCGTGCGATTCACAGATGGGCCAGCGAAGCCCAGCGGAGCCCAGCTGGGAAGGTGCTTGCTGAATACACACGTGGAGTGACCGGGCACCGCCAGGCAACTTGATCCCAACACATAAATCTCATGAAAGCATAGTCTGTGTGGAGCGGGAAAGGGGCGGGGCCCCGGTGAGCTCAGTGAACTGTCGTGCACTTGCTGGAAAATTCCGACCATTGATTGTATACCAACAAGCTGGGCGTAGCTTTTCCGTCGCCTGACCTGCTGCAGGTAAGGAGACACCCTGGTCAGCAACATCATCTGCTTTGCGGATGCGAACCGTTCCCGGCGGCCCCGACACAGCGGCCGGCCTGGAGGCAGGCGGGGTGAGGAGCGCACGCTTGCCCATTCTGCCCTCCTGCCAGCTCTCCCCCGAGAAGCAACGGCGCCGTCTTAGAAGAGGAAGAAGGATTCGCTTTTTCTCAGAAGGAGGCTGGACGGTGAGAGGCCCTGGGTGCTGCCGACGGTGCTTCTTTCCGTGGGTCGTCCAGCTCAGCTCACGCCGTCGCCACAAGCATGGCACCACGGCCCTTACCAGCCGGGAGGTGGCCTCGGGTTTCTCATCTGCAAGGTGGGGCACATTGTCGCAATAGCACCTGTTTCATGGGCAGTGACCGGGAGCAAGCGAGTAAGACATCTAAGCTTCAGACAGTGACGGCTCCGAGGCGCTGTGTTCGTGTTCGTGTTATCGTTTCTGAGTGCGTTTCTGTGTGAGGGGCTCGTCGCAGCGAAAGCCTTTACCTCTCAGACGCGTGGTACAGTGAGGGGGGACAAGACAGCCCACAATAAACACAACACGACAGCAATTTATAATAACAACACGCAGCAGTCAGGAAGTAATACAGTGTGCTGTGAAATAACAAATGGACTGTGGAGGAGAAAAAGCTTAATAAAAGAGCTGACTCGGGGCGCAGCGCTGGGAAGGAGGAGAGATGCATGAGATGGATGCGTTTAATTCTCACACACGCCTCGGCCTACTTACCGGGACTCCCAAGGCTCCGAGGGCCGCAGCTGCTGCCCCTGGCCGCACGGCCAGTGTGCGGAGCTCGACTCCCGAGGCCATGGTCACAGCCACCTGGCGAGACCCGGTGAGTCACAGAGACACGCCGTTTGGGGGAGGTGGGGCCATGAGCCGTGCACACCGGGAGGGTGGCATTCGAGGCCCAGGGACAGTGAGGACAAAGGCATCGAGGCGTCACCACCGGAGCCTGTCGGAGGAGGAGCAACAAGTCTGCTGTGACCAGAGCCACGTTCAGGAGCAGGTGCTCGGCTCACACGGAGTGACAAGCGGTTCAGGGAGCCCGTGGGGCCACGGTGCAGTGGCGTGGGAGCATAGGAAAACGTTCACATACAATAAGTGAGGAAACCCACCAGACAAAAACCAAGGCACACACTCACGTAAACGGCGTGATTCTAGAAAGCGATGCCTGGAGAGCGAGAAACAGCAGCTAACAGTAATAAATACCTTCTGTTTGGAACATTGCTGGCTCTCATTCCGCTTCGTACCTTTTGGGAATTCCCAAATTATATAAAACGAGCGTATATCAGATTTGTAGGCAGAGAAATAGAATATTGTTTTCTAAACTACAGGCGTAGCTAAGCAACGCGAAGTGAAATATTAACATCTGATAATAGAATTATCAAACCCTTCAGGGCCTCAGGCAGCCCGTGCACACTGCCGACGGCCACCAGGGAGAACGTGTCACCCGACCCAGGCAACCCGAGAACCTGACAGGAAGGGCCGCCCTCACGCAGTTACGGGACAGGGTCTTCACCTCATGACCAGGGAACAGAGATTTCCCCAGGCCCGACTTCAGGACAGACGCAACTTATTCCTTCTGGCCTCAGAGCTTTTTCTGTGTCTTCTTGTAAATCTGGGGTTAAACTTGTTCATTTTAAGTTTAGTAGAGTTTTAGATAGTCTCTTATGTTTTATGTGAAGTTGGGAAGATTACAAATTTGGTCTAAATTGATAAAATATTTTGTCCTGTAGGAAGAACGTTATAATTCTATTATACCTTTGATATGTTAATGTCATGTTGGGATTTGGATAAACTATAATTATGTTATAATGATACTCACTTTTACAAGAAAATGGTATGAATAGAAGGAAATTTTGAATAGGCATGCATTTTGTATATGCTTTCATAATTCTTCTCTTTCTGCAGTGAATTCTATCCATGTTGCAGAAAGGCTGAGTATTTCAGTTCAAATAAAGGGAAATTGTGTTTAGAAAGAATATTTTCTCTATATCCCATCCTTTAAATTGATACCAGAGATGCTGTGTCCATTAGAAATTTCTCTGGCGTCAGTGGCCCATAACTCAATGCAAATTACATTAAAGAATGAGAGGAAATTATCAATGTGTGAAGAAAAAACCCAGAGCTAGAATCACCTGCAGGATGTGTTTCTTTCTGCCTCTTCACTCGACTTCCGTCTTTGCTGGCTGCAGCCTCGCGGCTCCCGACGTCTCCTTGTTTCGGGAAGATGACTGGGAGCCTGACCTCCCCCTCGTCTGGGAAAGGACTTGCAAGCGACAGTTGTTTCCTGGTCACTCTTCTGATTCATCCTGATTGGTTCCCCGAAAATCATGTGTCCATAATGGAATCAAATCACAGTGACAAAAAGTGACAAGATGGCTCACTGCAGCCTTTCCCCCCTAAACGTATGGAGTCGGGGGGCGGGGGATTGCTGGGGGGGGGTTAAACATCAAACGTGCACAGCGTAAACACTGTTAGGAGAGCCTTTGTACGTGTAACAGTTTTTGCTGCCTAACAGGCAACCTCAAAAATCTCATTGTCTTCCAAGAGCAAGTGTGCCTCTTGCTCTCGAGCCTGTGGGTCAGCTCTCGGTAGTCAGCAGCCACGCGAGGCATGGCGCTCCCACGGCAAGTGGCATGAGAGCAAAGAAAGGGGAGCAGGACGCGGAGTTCCTCTGAAGCCCTCAGCTTGTAGCTGGGACGCTGTCGCTTTAGCCCATAGTCGTTGGACAGAGCCAGTCATGTGGCTGATGAGTGAGGAAACAGACCTTCACACGTCATGGGAGGGGATGAGCCGTGTGACAATGGGCATAGCACCTGCCATTCTAATTATAGGACAGGAGTCAAGAATTGAGAGCCATGGGCCAGTTCCACAGAGGACGCCCTGCTGCTCACCTGATGACTGTCAGCTGTGAGAAGATTGATCCCCAGATCAAGCCTGGGTTTATTATAAAGACCCACGAAGGTACAGTCCATTGCCATTATGTCTTTGTTCAAATTAAATGGCATACTGATATCTGCATGTAATTTGTTGTGTGATAATAGGTAAGTACGCAATGCAATAACAAATTTGATTCATGTTTAAAATTATTGCTGGTATTTTCCATGTTACAGATTTTGAGGACCAAACTCTGTTGAAATCTTTATAGTTCTAGAAGAAATCTGATGTGAATTTCCAGTTTCCAGATGAGGTTTTTATATTCCCTTTGATTTATTCCCTTGCAGTATATTGTCTGAAACCCACCACGGGAAGTTAGGTCAGATCATTAATTCTGAGGATGCTGGGGTTTGATTGGTTGGTGTCATAACTTTCATATGCGCTAAGTATACTTTTATGCAGTGATTTGGTAAATCATCTCAGTGGATCAGGGCCAACTGCTCACCTTTGTTCTGCCTGATGGATAATACAGTAGATTCTGGTGAGCTGATAATTAGGCATCAGCTCTGCAGCTGTGGCTTCTCCGGCCAGAGCTTTCTCAGTTACACGTGCCTCTCTCCTCACGGGGAACTTGGCACCACGCGGCACATAGGTCTCTGCTAGGCTGTTGCGTGCACTCCCAGCCTCTGGTCCAGGGGTGCGTGTGCACGGTTAGTCATGCACGCATCATGCCATCTTTCAGCTGGAGGCCGATATTTGTTAACAGGTGTCCATGGTGATGCTGATGTGAAGCGTTGTTTATATTCTTTCATCATCCCTGTGCAAGCCGTCCCTTCAGGCTGCCCCTCCAGCTGGGACAGCTTAAGTTTATGTTTCATGGCCGGGCAGGAGCGCTTGCCCGTGTGATCAGCATGCTTGGGGTGCTGGTGACGGTCGGTCGGCCTGGACTCTGGACATCCTGGGCCAGGAAATGCTTCCTTGAGGGCTTTGGTCTTGTGCATTGGGGGTGGGGGTGGGGTAGCAGTGTCCTGGCTTCCAGCCACAGATGCCACTATCACATCTCCACCAGCTTGAGGCAACCAAAGTTGTCCCCAGACATTTCCAAATGTCCCCGTAGGGGCAAGATTGCCCCCCGCCGAATCCTGCTGTTGTAAAGTGATTTCTAATAAATTGTGACGAGTGTTAGAGCCACCCTCTCTCTCCAACGTGCCAATCTTACCTGTAATTGATGGCCTGGAAACTGACAAAGGAATGGGGGAAGTGACGCTAGTATGCCTCATACACCGTACGCCTGTGCACTTGGGCAGTACTGAATGGCAGATTAGGAAAACGTGTTTGCAGCCTTGTATTCCGGGTTTTCATGTAGAGCTTTCTGGGATAGTGAGGCTCCGGTCTGCCAGCTCCCTTTCCCTTTCATTAGAAATGCACCCCCCCCTTCACTGCTTTTGCGTTATTATTGTTCCCTTAATGGTTATTAATTTGAAAGATTGCATTTATCCATTTTCTTTGCTGTGCAAAATACTTTAGGACAGATGCTGTTCTACGTGAACTCTATTATGTCTAGGAAAACTTGCTCTGAGTCGGCAGTTTCTGTGAGTTCGGAGGCTCTGGGGAGCAAGACGCCTACATTTGGGGGAAAATAATTTGGGGTTAATTAAACTTAGTTATTAAATGATCTCACCCTAGTGTGCCTGTTGGCACTGAGAACAGACGACGTTTCAAGATGGCGTTTTCTGCAGGAATACTTTGCCTTGTACGTTCACTGTGGAATCTGAAAGGATTTGGTGAGGCTTTCATTCTGGGCTCTCAGACATAAACTCTAGGGAAAATATGCTGTGGTGAGAGAACATGGGTTTTGGCTGACGGACTGGATTCCCGTTGTGACCCGACCTACTCGTTGGTGACGTTGGCTCACTTGCTTAGGGTCCCTGAATCCATCCCCTCGCCTGTGCGTGGAGGCGGGAAGATGAACACATCCTGAAGGGGCTGGCGGCACTGGCTCGGCATTTCCTCTGCTTCCATGCTCTACACTTAGCCCAGCCGTCCCCTGGGAACTGCTCTCGGAGGCCCCAGCAACCTACTCACTGATACGAGAGGTAATCAAACCATATGGTGAATGTTTAAATAAAAAAGTCTACTACAGTAAAAGACA
>NW_017731591.1:530714-533335 GCF_001890085.2 Hipposideros armiger
ACTCAGGCACCAGGAATAAACAGGTGGTGCATTGATTCTGATTGGGGGGATTCAGAAATGAGAATAGTCTATTCTAGAATTTAGTCATAGAACTCAGCATCTAAATTCCAGTAATTCAGCCAACTGACAGTAGTCCCTCTGAAAATAAAAATGTCCTCGAAAGTTTTCAGTGAAATTTATGTGAAATATTGCAAGTAATGCAGTGAATTCAGTTCTGATCACGTATTAAAAAATAGTAAGACAAAATCATAAAGCCACAATAGTAACCATGTTCTTCTCTGAGTGTTTGTATTACGATTTTCTGTACTTTTAATAATTTTCTATAAATGTGTGCTAATGGTTGTCAAGTTTGCAGGGGTCTAATACTCTAGAAGTGTCGCAGTCACCATATAATTGGAAAAGAGATGACCGTATTGGTGGTGGCCTTTTCTATAATTCTTAATGCCTGTTTCTCTCTTGGCATCAATCATGGGACCCATGAAGAACAAGAAAGAGAAGATACCAATCTCCCAAAATGTTGTTAGCTTCAAGGTTTTTCTGATTCCGATGACCCTAGATGGTTGGTGCTGGGGCAGAGTCAGGGTCCGGCTGGGAAAATGAATTGTTTTGATAAACGTGGGGAGACATCCAGTTGGATTAGGTGACATGTAGGCTGATGAAAGGAGCTCTTTGAGTATATGCATATTTATTATGCATTTTTCTTTGAGCCATTTCCTTCTCTAGTCTTATTTTTAAAAGAAATAGTAAATTGTTGTTTTTGTGTTCTGACTCTTGTTCTAATCTTCCGTAACCTTCCCCACATCTCATCTCCAACCACTGCGTCACCACAAGCAGCCGGAAAAACAGAAAAGGAAGCGAGACCGTTGCCGCTGTCCCCGGAGGGAGCTGGTTATCACAACTTCTTGTCGTTTCATTCTACTCTAGTTATTTAAAGTTTCTGTTGGAAGCAGGGCAATTACTTTGTTCTAGGATCTCCCCTAAGACAAAGACCCCGGTAACCATAGCAGCACAGCCATCCGGTCTCTTGAATCTACAACAATATGTGCCTAGAAATGCTTAGCGCGGTCTCCCAGGGCCAGCATCGCTGTGAAGAGTGACAAACTGAAACAATACCTGCTTCCGTTGCCATGGAAACAGGCCTCCCGACTGGTCTGAGTGGTCCCATCTCAGGATGCACAATCCAGAGCCTTGCGAAGGTGTGCAGGTCTGCACCGCCCATGGTTACACCCCACCCCAGACTGGCTGTGTGGGAAACTGGGGGGGGAGGGGGCGCCCTGCCACAGACCGGGCTCCGGCGGCCTGGACGGAAGTCGGAGGTACACAGGAGCCGTGTCCGACGACAGCTAAAGAGCCCGACGCGAGAAGTCCCTGGGAAGTTAAAGGCAGACCTTTCGGGGTGCCAGTGCGGCTGTGTTTTCTAAAGACACACGGGCTCCACAATCTTCACATGAATCACAATTTAGATCATGAAACACGGGAACAAAAAACGCTTTTCNCCATGCGACTTCTGGCTCTTCCCCAAAGTCAGAATGATTCAGGACATGGAGGCAGCCACGACAGCGCAACTAAAGACACGAAAGAGGACTTCCAGAACTGCTTCAGAAAGTGCCAAGAATGATGGATAAGTGTGTTCGAAGCGAGGGGACGTGTTTCAAGGGATTAATGGCAATGTGTCTTTTACTGTAACAAAAATTTTTAAATTTAAACATTCACCGTATTTTCTGATCACACCGCGTATGTTCGCACAGAACCTGCCCGTGGACGTTCACAGTGGGGTTAGGCCCAGCAGTCAGAAACTGGAGTCAGTCCGTGAGTGTCACAGGGGGCGAATAGGCACGGGCGGTGCGCCGCTGAGAGTGGATGAATTTCCAGGGAACTGTGCTTTGTTAACTAGCAGTGTCCACAGATGACATCCTTTATGATCCGTTTATATGTCGTTACTGAAAGATGAGCTGATAGAGATGGAGGAGGCAGCAGTGTTTGCTGGTGGTTAAGGATGCTGAGCTAGGCAGGGCTGTGAGAGGCAGACGTGGTAAGAGCCTTTTGTGGGTGAAAATGCCAGGTATCACGACGGTGTCAGTGTCAACCCTGGTTGTGATACGGCGCATTCGTAAGATATTGCCATCGGGTAAATTGAGGAAAGGGAACATGGGATCAGCTTGGGTGAATTCTTACAACTGCACATGTATTTTAAATATTACAAATAAGACGTTCCGTTAAACATATCGACCTGGTCCATGACAGAGTTGCAGTTGGATCCCTGTGGGGATGCAGGCAAAGGACCTCAGGCCTGTTCTGGGGGCCAGAACACCAGGGAAGGTGTCTGGGCAGCGTGGCTTTTGAGTTGGGTCTTGAAGGTAGAATAAGCGCTGCTCAGAGGGCCCGGGAGGGAGGTTCTGCCAGCGGAGACGATGCCCGAGTCAGTGCTGGGGATGCACCACACGCTCTGGGAGACACGCTGCGATTCATGTCTCTGGCCACAGTGAAGCTTCACTCGCTAATCGGTAAACGTTCGTGGGTGGGCAGACGACAGGAGCTTGTTCTTGGAAAGTAGGAGTTCGTCTGATATTTTATTTAATTTTTTTTTAAGATTTTATTGGGGAATTGGGGGAGGGGAACAG
>NW_017731591.1:536245-537294 GCF_001890085.2 Hipposideros armiger
CTCCTGGGTGCTGGCAGCCTTGGGCTCCAGTCAGGAAACCCAGCTTATCTGAGAAGGCCCCTCAGCTCCCACCCCAGCCTGGGAGGCAGGGCTTCCAAGCCCTGCTTGGGCCAGTTTTCCTTAGGACTGGCCTTACTCCGTCCCGTCCCCCTCAACGCCTGCTTCCTCCAGGTAAAGTTCTGCTGTTTGCAGATAAAGAAGGCTGAGGGACATTAGTGTTTCTGAACCCAGAAAAGCCACCGCCAATCCCCGACCTTTGAGAGGCTAACCAGGTGTTCTGACTGAGCCACTCACACCTTGGCAGCCCCTCTGTCTTCTTTAGTTAATATCCTTCCTCTTCAACATTGCTGTGCCATGCCTGCTTTTATTCCAAGTTTAGAGTTAAAAAAAAATTCTTAGAGTTTTTTCACCATGGTAGAATTAAATGAATTAAACTTTTCCACCCTCAAGCTGTCAGTTTATTACCATGCTTTAATTCTTTTTGGCAACATCCCAAATCTTGAACATGCAACAAAACAAAACACCAAAATATGATATAAGTTTCATGATAATGTATCTAAAGTAGAGTTATTTCAAAGTGTTCAGAATATTCAAGACCAATTGACATGGTTTTCTGGTACATACCTTTTTTCTATTTATAATTTTTATTGAGATACTGTTGACACACAATATTATATGAGTGTCAGATATACAGTATAGTGTTCAACAGTTACACACCTTACGAAGTGATCACCTGGTAAGTCCAGTTATCATCTGTCACCGTACAAACTTATTACCATATTACTGACATATTCCTTGTACTATACACTGCATCCCTGTGGCTTACTTATTTAATACTAGAAGTCTGTTCCTCTTAAACCCTTCCCCTTTTTCACCCAGCCCCCAATCCCCTCTCCCATCTGGTAACCATTAGTTTGTTCTCTATATCTGTGAGTATTTTGTTTGTTTGTTTATTTTATTCTTTAGATTCTACATATAAGTGAGATCTTATGGTGTTTGTTTTTCTCTGTCAGACTTATTTCATTTAGTATAATACCCTTTAGGTTCAT
>NW_017731591.1:538764-552345 GCF_001890085.2 Hipposideros armiger
TGTGACCCCATTACCACACCTAACAGCAAAATCCCACTTGTGTTAATGGTGGAATAGCTTATATCAGCCCTACCCTCTTGTGGAAATAATTACAAACTCTGGACAAAATACAAAAAAAATAAAAGTGTTTGAAAGCATTAAAGAGGCACCAGGAGCAGAGAGAAATGGGAAGAAACAGAACTTTTGAAACACAAGCGGATGAGACGAGACGCATGTTGCTTCTCCTTGAGGGCCCGTGGGAAGGAGATGGCGGGACCGACAGCGCCGTCGGCTGTGAGTGTGGGAAGGCCAGAGAGACGGAACCCGAGAGGAGATACTGGAAGGGAGTTAGCCCCGGGTTAGGAGGCCCCCAGATCCATATACAGACTCTCTCCAAATCTTCAATTTATTCTTAAAGTGTGAATGTGCTGAATAGATGCCAGGGAACCCAGCAGAGAGCAATAGATAGAAGATTTAAAATGTGAGCCAAGATTCCATTGGCTTCCACACTGGAGAATGGGAGCTTCGTGCTGAAGTCTGGCCAGGTTGGAAGTGTTGGATAAAACCCGGGAAACGTATAAGGGACTATATTAGGGATAAAATCTGCAGCCAGGCCCAGGCCCAAGGATGGAACGAAAGACCAAAGTAGCCTTGCCCTCACAAAGCCTAATAAAGCTTTCATAGAATTAAAGTGATCCACGTGTAATATAAATGTGGGCTAGAACAAATATTCTCCCGAGAAAGCTGAGTCTAGCATCCCTGTAAAGTATCATCTTCAATAATAATATAAAAGTTACTATGCATATGTAAAAATCAGGAAAAATCATATTCAAGACAAGAAAGATTCTAGAAAAACATATCCAAAGGTGACTCACATGTATAAAGGTTTCATAATAACTTACTAAGGTGTTAAATAATTTACAGGAAATGACAGGCATTCTGCGTAAAGCATAGGAGTTTTGGCAAAGGAATGAAAAGTCTAAAAATGAATGAATTAGAAATCCTAGAACTAAAAAGTGCAGATTGAAACTGTAAACCACAGCTGGGATTATGATCATATTAGACATAATTCAGGAAAAGCAGTGAACCTGAGGGAGGGTTAATAGAAAATTATTTGATGCTTGTCATTATAACCTGCAAGTCGAACTCATGTTTAATTTAAAATCTAAAGTGTGCATACACATACAGAAATTAAAGTTTGTGAGTTGTCAGTATTATATATAAAGCTTAACTTTTTAAATTTGAAGGAATTTTCTGTATTTCTCCCACATTTTTTTTTTAATGTCTTCACGACCGTTCCAGTCACTTAGGCTTGAACTCTGCTTAGACCTGGCTCTCTTGTCACCTTCCCCTCGTGAATCATGAAGTCAGTCTCATTGCAGATGTTTCTGTTCATTCTTTTATTTTTTCTTTCTGAAACTCCCTTCCCCCCTAACAGTCAATGTGCCCCTTCTCCACATACAAATATAATTTAAAAGTGCATGAATCGGATTGTTGATGGAAAAAATGGACAAATCAGTCTATTTTTGATACTGATTTTTAAAATTTATTTAAAAAAAAACTCAATGAAATTCAACACTTTTTTTTCAGTACCTACAAAATGATCAGTTTCCCTGGCATCAAGTTATGAAAAAGGAAGGGCCTCTTTTTGTCCCCGGGGAGCTTGGATCTCCTTGAGGGAATAGATTTATGTGATAGACCCTATTTATTGCTTGTCTGACAACTGCACCTGCCTTTCTTGCTATCAGAACCTCCGTATTTTCAGGAACGGCAGTGTGTGGAGTATCGGGGTATAAATCTGATAGCTGATCTCAGCTAACTCCTGTGTCTGCCTGTTCTGTTTGTTCACGTTCAACTCCTCCAATGTCACTTACAGCCACGGGAGCCTTTTCCGGCTCATAAAATGTAAGGAGAACTCTTCTGTGAGTCTTCAGAGCTTTATTTCCCGATAAGAAGATATAGACTGAAGAGGAGAAAGCCCTTCCCCAACTGCCTCCTGATTTTGAATGTAACTGTGATAGCTAAAGCTTGAAATAAGACATGAGCTTAAGGCAAACAAACAAAAAACAAATAAAACAAAACCCCAGAAAGCCAGTGGGTCCAAAAGCAGGGGCAAATGGAAAGATTGTAAGTTAATCAATGATGACCTTGAACTTTGAACCAGCCTTAACTTCCTATTTCTGGGCTTGCTATTGACTGGAATAACTAGTCCTGTTTTAGCCACTGTTCCTTGGGTTTTTGTTATTTGCTGCCCCCAAATTCCTGACAAGTGGAGCTTACCTACTTGAAACCTCTTCATAGCAATGGAAGGATGCATGTGATGTATACCACAGACTATGCTGGAATATGGCAGCATGAAGAAGCTAACTTAGTAAATGAGTCGAGTCAGAAAAACCATCCCAGGTTTTCAACAGCCAGCAGTTGTGTTGGTCCTTAAAGTTTTCCTGACTGAGACCATGACGAATCCAAGCCAGTCAAGTCAGAGCCCTTCCCGCATCGTGTTTTTATGAAGGCAGCATTTACTGGATAACAGAGTTCTGCATATTAACATTACCATTGCTTTCATTATCCCCAGTCCATGTGCAACATGATTCAATCGTCTATTTATGTTTCCATCGCAGTTTCCGGGTTGGAAACAGACCCCCTGAGTCCAGTCCCTCTCCAGTTGTTGAACCTCCTGTTCACATGTTTGCCAGGGCCCTCCTTAAACTCCACGGTGACCAGGACTCGCACGGAGCACACTTATTTCTAGCAGTGTTTCCTTACACAACTCCATCTGCTGAGCAGGAAAACGCACTGCATCATTTCTTCCCACCGATCTGAGAGCTAGTCTGTGGAATTAGTCATGAAAGACTGGAAAGATAGCCACTCTTTCCTCCCTCCACCTTTTCCCGTTACTCATCCCAAGTTCTGAAGGAAAGGTGTCTAGTCAAGCTTTCAAAATCTTAGTCATTTGTAGGCAACCTTTAATGTTTTTTTCCTATGTCAACTGAACTAGCATTTATTCAATCACTTAATGTGATTCATCTTTTCACTCAAATAATTCTAGCTTCTCCCTAAGCAGTACTAGACACTAAATTACTGGTTTGGTTTTCTAGTTCTATTTTTCTGTCCTTATAATAAATAAACATTAAAATAGAAGTGTCCATGTTCAGCCCAAGTAGTAGGTAGAACGTGTGCTGAGAAACACTGAGCTGAGCATTTTCCTGTGAAGACGCTGGGTCTTAAAACCTTTCGCTCGCCCTTCTCTGGCGAAGGGCCGCCCTCCCTGCCTCCCTTCTTTGTGACAAGACACATTAAACTTATTGACCATGAAACTAAAATATAATGAGTGTGAATCTTTTGACTTCAAGAAAGCTCTCATTTAATGATTCAAGAACCATTATTTCTTCTCTTAGCTACTATAGTAAAATTTACATTCTCTAAATTTGTTAAGGCATGCTGCCTTTAGATCTGATGTAAACATTGTTTTTATTCAAATTTAAGATAAGTGCGATAATGTTTTCTATCCATATGTTATTTAAATTAATACAGGAATATCTCCGTTGGAAGGATAGTTGTTTTAATAATAGAAATCCACCCTCTTTATAATAGATATAATAGGGCAGACATGGTTGCAATTACTTTCTAGGAAAGAGCTGTGGTCAAACAAGGAAATTAAATATATCAATATAACGTTTTTCGAATAAATATCAGTGAACATATTCAGTGTCACATAAGTGAGAAAATTATTCTCTGATGTGAAACAATAACAACAATGCAAAGAAAGTCCACAAGAATTTTATAGAGACGGATAAATTAGAATAAAGTCAGAAAGACTTTTAAAAGTAACTCTGTATGAAACTTATAACATGCTCTTAGAGTGAAGAGAAAAAGCCTACCAATAAAAAGTGAATTGATTTGGGTTCAGATATTTCCATTGGAAAGACACGCTTTCTTAGACAAACGTAGCTTTGATCCTAATTTAGACTTATTTTGCAGGTGAGAATATCCGGATGTAACATAAATGGAGGCAACCACCTTCAGCTTATGTAGCTAAGATACGGGGGAGGCTCACGTTGTACCCCTGTCATCGGGTCTGTGGTGGGCAGTCAGTGAATGGTGGTTCCTCAGGTGCTTCACTGATGGCCATTTAAGTCAACAGCTGTTTCCTGCCACTCACTGTCCAAAAGTTCAAGCTGGTCATGAAATGTCAAGACAATAAAACCCCCAACACGAGGAGCCCTGTGGGCATTTTAAAGATGCAGGTGGCGTGATTCAGGACAAGCCGAAGTCTGCACGTTGCACAGTACTTCTCGTGGTTGGTGTTTAAGCATAAGCTCTGGGCTTAGTGGTCCCCGGGGCGACACCATGTTAGCCTATCGGCTTTTGTTTCCAGCAATGCAAGAGATTTTCTCCTAGAGGCTTGTTGTTTTGTTGTTGTTGTAGAGTCTTTTTTTTTGTAAGCCTAAATCCCCGGTGTAATCAATCTCACAGTAGCTTCAGTGTGCCAGTGAGAAATATGATTGTTTTTCTCCTTGGTCTTTATTTTTCTCCCGTTTAAGTGAAGGATTTGTGAACCTTATTAAAGTAGGATTTATCCATTTGCCTTTGCTTATCCAGTGAAATTACCTGTGCCACTTTGTTGCTTTTATACTTTGGATGCAAGTGTCATATTTAAGATCATGTGAAGATGTGTTTAGCCTTTTGCTGGGGGTTTCATCGATGAAAGCGTCAAGAAACCAGAAATAAATGCAATTATTATCAGTGAAGTTCTTTGCCAAGAAATAGCAAAATTTCTTAAATAAGAAGCAAAATCCTCCGGGCTCACAAATCACGGTCTGATGTTTCATGTGTGTGCCCAATTAGAGCTTGCCGATGCTCTACATCAGTCTTTCAGCTGATCTAATATCTAAATTGTTGTTTTTGTTTGGTTTGTTTTTTTAATAATAAAGACTTCCTTACATTGATTTCTCTATATTCTCCTACTCGGTCATCCCAGTGGTAATGGTCTGCGTTTGGAAATCAAAGTGAAAACAGCAGCCAAAACACAGTGGAATTGGAACATTTACCTGTTGCGTCTTGAACGCCATGGCCTAACCTTCTCAGTTAAAGTTTAAATGTGATTTTAAGATGGGCCGAATTGTCGCCTTTTCCTAAGCTGGTTACTTTCCTCTTGGCTTTTGTTGCCGTCGGCACTTACTGTGTTGGTGGATGACGATCTCTGGGGCCCTGAGCTGGGGTCCGCTGGAGGGAGCGCTCAGGGACGGCCACTGTGTCTTGAGGTCTCTGGTGCGCCGGGGCACGGAGCGGGGTCTGGCACCTGCCGGAGGTCTCTGTGGATTGATGCGCTGGTGGCTCACGATGATTATGCCAGAAGCCGCCTCCCAAGGCCAGAGGTTGGGCAGGTGCTTAGTAAGCTCGGCGGCCCCCTTCCCAGTGCAGGAACTCCACCGTCTGCAGAATGCAAACCCCGTCATGGAGTTTTGCCCTTGGAGCTACAGGAATGGAGCCTCACTGGTTCCCCACCGTCTCCTCCGTCCCCCGGGCGGGCGAAGGCACTGAAGTGACTCACTGTCCTGGGTGTTTGTTCTCCAGGGCAGTGCCCTGTGTGAGCGGGGGCAGTAAGAGTCCTCGCAGTTGGATGCACTGTGTTACTACGGACTCAGTTAATGCAGGTGGCTGGTCTGGAGCCCACTCGGGGATTAAGTCTCGTGGATCCAGACGTGGAGGGGTCCAGATGGGGACACACCGCCTTCGGTGGGCTTTGCAGTGTTCTAAGTGCGGTAATGGACACTAAAGACGTTACTAAAGGGGTCAGAGAAGCCCCCATTCCCATCAGGACACCCACATTCCCAGTTTGCTTGGCTCTCTGGCAGGGGTTAGGAAAAGTGCATCTTCACAGGTATATACATATATACCTATATATATATGACGATTTGTCTGTAAAGCTCTCAGACTTATTTGTAATTTCCAAAAGGGACTTACTAATCCAAATGCCTCTGCTATTGATTTAAAGACAGAGGAAAAGTGAAGAATTCAGGAGGTTAAGTCGGGGCGAGTGATGTAGAGATCACCTACTTAGGTATTGTCCTCAGGGGAGATACACACGATATAATAAGATCACTTTGCTTTTCAAAAAATTAGTACCAAGGTTAGATAGGTGAATTAGCTCAGAGAAGGATGTTGTGGACATCTTTTCCAAAATACCAAGTAGGAGAGACTCATTTGAAAAGTCTTCTGTGATATGTGAGACACCGTGGAGGGGTGAAGCTGACAGCGTCCTTAGAAGAAGGTTGGGTGTGAGCCGACAAACAACAAAAATCCAGCCAAAGATCATTTAGGCTGACGATGGGTCGGTCGCATCAGGGCAGTGGCTTCTGAACAAAACATGGGGTTGTTGGTGGAGGGATGTATTGTGAAATGGCAAAGGAGCACTAATAAACAGCTCTGCCCTGCGACACAGCTGAGGCAGCTGAAGATTAGGCCACTGTTGTGTGTGGGGCCAGGTGCGCATTGATGGGTCCATGGCCAGCGATCCAATTCCGTGTCCGTGTGTGACGGGGAGGGGTTAGTCAGAGGTTCTACAGTAGTGAAAACAGAGGCATCGATCTGTAACCAGGACTAAGGACAGGTTGGTCACGTGCTGACTGAGTAGTGACAGAGACAGATATTTGGAGACTCTTATTTTCAGCAGATGAATGTAGGCTGGCTACATCTCTCCTGCATTACACTCATGGGGCTTGTGCTGGAGTGGGAGGCTGGACTTCAGTTGTACAGAAGGGAAGGAAAGGAGGGTGGTGCACAAGCTGGTCTGGAGAGGTCCGCGACGGAGCAACAGGCGTGTTGGCGACCTTGACCTGCATACAGAGGCCGGGCTCACCAGCCAGTGGGCGAAGAATTCAGGGAGTGTCTTCCTATCACACTTTCCGGGTCAGTGGTTCTGGAGTCCATCGGGTGGGGCCCGGATCCTGTGTTTGTCCTCAGCTCCGAGGTGATGCGTGTGCTCCTGACACTGATCGCAGTTGGAGTGATGCCCAGAGCGTGAACCTAAGCCTAACGTGCACCAAAAGCACAGGGGGATGGGGATTAAAACAGCCGGCACGGGTCCCACCACCAGTGGCTGAGTCAGGAGGTCCGGTGCGTCCTGCTGATTTGCCTTTAACAAGTTCCCACGTGATGCGGAGGCTGCTGGTCCGGGGACCACACTTTGGGAACGACTTTTCTAGACTATGACAGCAGGCTGTGTGTTTTTTTGTCATGACTCCAAGAGTGGACCTTCTTTCAGTTATTTTCTCCCACAGGCTGTTTGGTGTCTTGCTTCCACTTCCATGTAGAGTGGACCAGTCTGTAACTGTTCGCTCTGACCACGTAAAATACTTGAAAGTTAACACAAACTGCGCACACATTAGTTGTGCAAAGTAAAAATTGACCTGGAATAAATGGGGTTAATCGTATTACACTGCTCTCATCACATTTGTCTTTTGATTAAAACAAAAGGACAACAGCAGCAATGCACACTCTTGCAGGGAACATGTAAATCCTTGCTATGCAGTGAATTTTGCTACCTTTTCAGCCCTTTTCCCCCTGCATTTTCCCTTACCGACTCTGGCTAAACTATTCTAGCCGGGTTCCTCCAAACAGATGACTTCTTCCTCCATGAAAATTTATGTTAATTTTTTCCTTTAGGAAGCTTGTTAATAACCAGTTTAAACGTGCCTCTTCTGTTCTCTGAATTGTTTATATTTTATTGTGTGTGTTATTTAGAACTTTGTAGAAATTTAAGGTATTAGACTTTTTTATTTTTCCACGGATACCTAGCCCAGTATGTCATAGTGGTTAAGGGGATGAGTTTAGGAATTCGACTGTGTGGGTTCACATCTGTCACTGTCACATCGCTCTATCCATTGGGGCAGCAGGCAATATCTCTAAAATGTTTATCTCTGAAATTGGGGTGATGGGGTTGCTCAGAGTTTACATTAACTGTTTTATGTAAAATGCTTGGAATAGCACATAGTACGTCGCACTCAATAAACAACAAATGTTGTTTAATCAACAGGTATTGAATAAATAGCATGGTTTTCTGCAGTAGGCAGTTGGGATTTTTTAAATTGGACAAGAGAGTGCACGTTGAAAACAAGAAGGATTTTGAGAACACATTTTTTGAAATGTGTGAATTAAGGAGCCTGATGACTAATGGCTAATAGACTAATTGACAAGCCCCAAATTGAGATATGAGGGCACGTAGGCCAAACCAGTTGCAGAACTTTTGAAATCGGGTGTCCTGGAAAATGCAGACTGTATGGACAGCTTGAGTTCAGCTTCACTGAATTAATGTTTTGAAAATGTTTGGAAGCCTACTGAGCTAGCTGTCCATTCAGGTACCCTCAACACGCAGATGACTGATTTCAATGTGGCAGCGTGGGAGTTAGTAAAATGCCAAGCTGAGGTTTGAACACATTTGCCCCGAGAAAGAGGAAAGCAGCCCCTGACATCAGCTGGAGCTCGGCGTTCACATAAGCTAGCCCGGTGCTGTCAGTCAGGCCTGGACGTCCCCTGTCGAACAATGTCACAGAACACCAGCATCAGACGAGGTGACCCTGTGAGCGTGATGGACCAGACAGTTAAGAGCACTCTGTGATCGTGTCTGAACACAGACTAAACATGACATGGTCCCAACAAAAACCAGCAAACACCCCGTCTCCATATTCCCACCAGACATGAGCGACTGCTGTTCTTTCACGCATCACAGCTGACGGATGTGGTCGTCCCTTCTTCTGTGGAAGGTTCATTAATGTATCCATTCATAGAAGCACCCCAGCCCTGAGAAGACTGACCCAGAGCAAAGCCCCCCACTCCTGGACTCTCCCCGGTCACTCAGCACAGTCCCCTGCTCTGCAACTAGTCCTTCTGACACCTGATTACTGAGTCGCAGTCGCCCCTGGCTCCCAGGGCACGTGTGTCTCTGCCGTGGACACTAAACCCAGCCAGTGCAGCCACAGCTGTGAGGCTGGTGGGCTCCTGCTGGGGACTGTCAGCGGACTCCTCTGGCCAGTCCTGCGAGTGAGCGCCCTGGGCGTGAGGGCGGGAGGAACAACCGTCACCACTGTAACTGTGCCGTCATCCTGGAGAACGCCGGGAGGCATTGGTGGCCTTGTGTTGTCCCTGCTTCCGCACGCTAAGCCGCTTTGCGATGTGTAACGATGGTTATTCGGCAGCGAAAGCGCTTAGAGATGGTGTGTTATCCAAGGGTGACCAGCTCTGCAGGTCACTCCAGAGAGTCCTTTAAGGAACTAGGTCTAACTGTGCATTTGAAGTGGGACCGATTATCAGAAATTTGATTCAGGAGAAAGTGCGTGAACACATTGAAAGCGCGACACAGCTGCAGGGAGATATTCTCCACAGTAATTTGGTTTGCATTTATTTCTGAGTACCTAGGTACACTCTTCTAAATATAATCAAAGCCACCCGGGAAAGGAGTCGTTTGAAGAAAGCATGTTTCTTAAGGGCTCATGTGAAATATGGAACCATTTCTGGTTTTTCAGATGAACATTTTATCATCTGAGGTAGAAAAATGCACCTTCTCTATATTTTCCAGAGGATAAATTGACACAAAATATTTTTTTGTAATTCAATTTTTAAAGATAAATAGTTTCTATTTCCTTCCCTAGCTATCTTATTCTCTCCTTTTTCAATGTCGTGTAACAATAAGGCCGTCTTCACAGCAGATACTGTCTATGAAATTGGCTTTATTTCAAAAGCCCGATTGGAGCTCGCTTTGCGAGGGCTTTACTGGAAGTGCGTATACATTTTTAATACCGCTGAAGAGGAGTCATTTCCGTGGCGCAGTTTCCTCCCAGCTCATTGCCGTTGTTTCTGATGAAGACTCAGAAAGACCCACGGGTCCCACGTAGCCACAGCGCTCTCGTTTCTGCTGTAATGTGCCCGAAAAAAGTGAATTTTCACGGAGTCTATACCCAACGTGGTTATCTGATCCCGTTTGTCATAGGAGTAAGACACCCTATATATTTGGGGAAGGAATTATGGGCAAATCTGACGTAAAGTTTTAATCAGTGCCTGCCTGCCTTTGACGTCACATACATCCCTGCACAGGTCATCGGAGTCAGCGTTTGTAACCTGGGGATGGAAGTGGCGACGGGGGTCCCTAAGCCGCCCGTGCTGAGGGCAGCCAGCTCAGTGTCGTGTTATGAGGATGTGCCTGGAGGTCGCGAGGACCTGAGGGACACCGGGGGTGGCCAGGATGACACATCATGGAAGCAGCTGGCACGTGGCACACGGCTGCCCGAGCGTTTGTGTATGCTGTCACGTGTGCACAGAACTGTGTCCGCCTGTGTGCCCATCGTTTCAGATAAAGGGCACTGATTCATTTAAAAGTGACTTAAACTAATGATTTAAGTAAAATGATTTAACTAGTGATTTAAACTAATTATGTTAGGACGTCTGGGTCTTATCATTTCCAGTTCATATGTATTTTATCTTATGACAGTGGTGATAATTGTAGTCTTAGTTTTGATGAGCGTGGATTCTTAAATGGCTGTTGGGAGATGGGGTTTTCACAGTAACTCGTTCAATGGTTTAGAGTCACCTTAGACAAGAACCCAGTCTTCTCACTAATCCTCACTCGGCAACCCGAGTTGTAAAGTGTGGAAGTCAGAACCGATTTTACTGGCTCTGGAGGAGGCGGCCTCGCTCTGTCTGACCCTGCCTCTCCGTCCCCAGCGTGGGGTGGTCCCGCAGGCTTTCAGTGAGACCGCGGGGGCTTCGGGGTGGGTGGAAACTTCAGAGGACAAGGATCTCCTTGTATCAGGGAGGAGGTGGGGTTCTTTCAAGAAGCAGCGAGTTGTCTGAGAGCCAACAGCCGCAGCGTGATAAGGAATGACGCAGGGCGCGGACTCCTGCAGCCAGGCCTAGGCGTCTCTGCCGGCTCGGGTCGCATTTGAATGTGATCCTTAGTCATTAGGTCATTTTTAGAAAAATAAGGTGCGTGCCAGAAGGAAATGGAGCGCTCTGGAGACGAGCTAGAGATTTCAGTAGAAGAAGAAAATAGGAGGATAGTGATTTATAACTCGCTCTTGAAACCTTCTTTCGTATCACTTCTTGCAATCATGTCTGTAAATACTTTGATCCGCGGCCCGTCTCACAGGACCTGCTTGTGGGACCACAGGAGTGGGTCACGGTCTCATCATGTAAAAGGTTTGTCTCATGGGTCACCCCGACTGCTACTAATGGATTTAGTGAAGAAATGAATAAACCAGTGTCTTTGCACAGCCACCTCAGGAACCAAGTTCAGTTTAGTTTCCTCAGAGAGGCCTTTCGGCAGGAGCTGCTGGTCATTTGCTGTGATGACATTTGTTTAATTCCTATAAATGAACTAATCTGGATTTATCCTTTTGCGTGTACTTCTTTACTGTTTGTCTTTCTGAGCATCAGGCAGGGTCCACTTCTTCCTTTTTTGGCCATTATTGTATCTTTAGCAACTAGTACATTTCCTGTCACATGGCAGGCATTCAATATAAGATTCCTGGACAAATAATGAGTATATTCTACCGGTCGCTGTCTCATGACTATCTTCACATCAGCCCCATGTAAGCAGTTCTGAGGTACACAGCATATGTGTTCATGTACACACGCTCCCACGCGGCACTCACTTCTGGAAGGTTCCATCTGTACGTGTCCCCACAGTGGCTAACCCGAAGGGCTGGGCGGCCTGTTGACGCCCAGTTGAGGTGCTTCCATTGGGTTACACAGGTCCCTGAGTGGACATCGTGAGGACACGTTCAGCCACACGCTGCCCAGAACTGCATTAAGAGTGAGATGAGTGTCCACTGCCTGTTCTGTCAGCAACTTGGAATTTCCAAGTGTGGCTTTCTCTGCAGTTGCTTTCTCTGCAGTTGCTGCAGAATTACAGGTCAGAAGAACAAGGGAAGGTGAGACAAGATAAGTGGAATGCTCTCGACCTCCTAGGGTACGTCTAACTTTGAAAATAGTAATGCGCCCAGATTACCGACTGTGTTTAATACGTAGCTCAGCGTGTTCCAATCAGTTAGCCATTTGACTACCTCTTTCTTAAAAACCTACATGGGCAGCGTTGTGATCCAGACATAAATATATAAGGAAAGGCCCCTTCCTTTAGAGAATATTATCGCTGTTAATGATGAAAATGTCACCCGGAAAACCAGTTAGTTATGGCTGAAGCCAACCAGCATTGATTCTACATGTAATCGAGGTAACTCGGATGTGAGAGGCCAGTGGGGGCTGGAACAGTGACGGAAGGGTTCATGGAGGAGCTGGGATTTGATCTCAGCTTTGAGGGGAGGTAGTGTTTGCAGAGCTGATGCTGTCCAGGCGCCGGAGGGGGTGGGGGATCAGGGCACAAAAGTGCAGGCATGGAGGAACGGGAGCCTACGGAAGGTGGCCGCAGAGGTGCAGCCAGCCTCCCGAGCGCACAGAGAAACGGAGCAGGGACTTAAGGGGAGGAAGGTGTGTGGACATGGGAGGCCGGTTCATGCCGCATGCCATAGGGATGCGCCTTCTGTCCTGGAGGGACCCAGTGATGGGATGCCAAGCGTACCTGCAGAGAAAGCAAGCTGGCATTGATTTCAAAGGGAAAAGCATTAGGGAGAGGGAAGTAAAACCATATGCTTACCTCTTCTTTGCTCTGGAATTTCTAGCTTTATAGAAATACCCTTGAGTCATCCAAAACACCGTTTCTAGACCAGTACATGAATCAGTCATTAACTATTGCCAGGTGTGCACTAAATGAGTCCCAAATCACAGCTTGCGTGGGTTAGAGACGCGTGTGTGTAGAAGCGAGGCCCAGCTAAGACGTCGCAGCTACTGTCCTATTGAAACGAAACGTGCACAGACGTTGCTGGGACAGCTCCACGTGCATGAAATGTTTTCATTAGGTTTATGAGAATAGTTAAGTCAGAACAGATTCATAAAGAGTGTGTGACGGTAGGAAATGCAGTGAGAAGAAATCCACAGTCGTATCTCACAGCCTTTGGACTGATGAGTAGATAGCAGATGGGCGATTACCATCCATTTCACACACACACACCAGCTGTTATCTTCAGACACCTCCAGAAATACGCTTCCTGCTGAAAGCCACACTCAACAGCTTTGAAAGGACTGAAGGCTTGAGATGGATGCCAGGGATGAGGCTAAGCTGGCAGCCTCCGAGGCCCTGTCAGGAGAAGCAGCGTTTCCGAAGGTGACAAAAAACAGTTTAGTCAATTTGTTCTTGGGTTTAATTCCAGGATATACAAGTAATTTTTTTAAAGCTATGTTAGATTCAGTTAGGGTGATCCTGGTCAGAATCAGGTGGTTGCTTACCTGTCCGTGGGCAGAGCACAGCCTGGGCATGCCCCTGACACGGTCTGTACTCACGTGGCCCCGTCCACCATCCCCACGAGCTGTCGCCTCACTCACCACGTGCTGCTGTGGCCAGCAGCTCTTGGTCATTGCCACTGCCATCACCTTGGTGAAGGTGGTGTCATCTCCTGTGACATGTACCCTGCTGGCCCCACCCAGTCATTCACTGCACAGCGGACAGCATGACCTTCTCCATACCCCTCCCCTCCTGACACTGAAATCTTTCCA
>NW_017731591.1:552500-561213 GCF_001890085.2 Hipposideros armiger
GAGCCGTTCCCTCCCCATTGTGGATTCTTATATCTCAGAGGCGCCGTGCCCGCTCTCTTCCCAGCCCTGGCTCCCTCCTCGTGGACTGGCTGCAGCTTCCTTGCTGACGGGAGTCCCCTGTGAGCTCCTGACCTAGAGCATGTGACACGGCGATATCCTACATGGCTGATGTCTTAGGATCACGCTCCTTCTGTGCAGAGCGACAACTCCTCTAACCATAGCTCACCCGTTTGACTTTCGGTTTCATCTTTGTGCTCGATTTCTTGCTCTGTGGAAGCAGAGGTCACGGCCCCTTTCCCGGTGTGTCCCCACCACTGCACATGCCAGGCACTCGGCAGCTCTTCCGTCACTTTTCCTCCACACTTCAGACCAGGCGCCTTAGACCCGGACAAGCCCCTAACCACACAGGCTGTGGATTCCCCGTTGATAAAGTGGGTGGCCCCTTGGTCCCATTTCTGTGAAAATGTGTCCCCTTTACCAGTTAGAGCTGAACATATGCAGGTTGACTCAAGAATTCCACTCCTAGGTATAAACCCAACAGAAGTACATACCTGCGAAAAATGTGTGAGAATGTCCACTGCAGCAGCACCATAATATCGAAATTCAGAAAACAACCCACATTTGCATGGGGAATGGAATCAATAAGTAAATTGTATCTTTACTACCCAGAATGAAAACGAAGACCCCTGAGTGGATGAACGTCATGAACGTCATGCAAATTTGATATATAAATTCCACGATTGTAGATCATTTCAAGTCCTGATATAAGGGCTGCACAGGAGAAAATGGGTTTCATCTACGGCATGCCAGGTATTCATAAGGGTGTGGGAGTAGCTCTGTCATGAAGTGCACATGAGACTTAGAGTGATCAGATGTCGGAGGAATAAACCAGTTATTTTTTTTCTGGGGAGGACAGTGAAGGCGAGGACCTCAGACCCTCCAGGACATGGTGAGGTGACAGCCAGTGATGCGGGAGGAGCCCTGAACTGACCCGGAACGGGGGCCGCTGCCCCAGTTGTCCTCACTGTCATTCTGCCTCTCAGCAAAGATGCTGAGTAAACTCATTAATATTTGTTTAATAGAAGAACCGAATGGAAAAAAATGTGCATACTTGTATGTATTAAAGGCTTTCTAATACTGCGTGAGAGACAGGTCCCTGTATTATAAATGTTGAAATGACCAGACTACATATGAATTTTAGGGATTAAACTAATGCAGTTTTTAGTTCAGCCAGAATAATCATTAGAGCTGGATAGATCTTTAAGACTATGGGCAAAGCTACAAAATAATCCCAATATTTCTCTAAAAATGAAAAATAGTACTTTTCTAAGTAGTGCTACTACATTTTATGGACAGAATAAGAAGATAAATCACATATTTGAGGAATGATTAAATGCAATTCAGCAAATTTCCATATTTCTACAGCCTGTTACAGAATTAACAGCCTACTTCTCAGGACAAGTACTTTATGTCCATAAAAGTTATCCGTATATAAATTTTAGTGTACTACCACCAAATAATTTGTATATGGCTAGATCTGAAATATATACGATATATAGTTAATACTCCAATAATTTTTACAACTAAAGCAAACTATTTAAAATCTCTATGTAATCTACAAGTGATTCTTGAAATATGTGGGTAGGAGCATGGACACAGAGCTGGCAAAGCTAGGTGCATTAGCCCAAGACTTGTAAGCACTAACATCGCAGCCAATGATATTTTTTGTTCTGGAGAAGATTGGAAAAGAAACTAAAATGTTTGGTACATTTTTAACTGTAAGAAGTCATTTATTACTGCTTGGATTAAAATGACTATAAGCTACTTATTAGAAGGTGAAAATTGCCAACAGTTTTAGCACAATGATGAGTGTTGATATTAATGCAAAGATAATAGCAGCTAGTAATTCCATTGAAAGTTTTCTCCCATTAAATGGAAAAAAAACCCCACACGAGTCTGCTGTTGAGCTAAACCCAGCAGCCCTCTTGGGTTTGGTGAACAACCAGTATTCACACTGAGAACCAACATATGTCTGTAATGTTCTCTAAGAGGTGAGCTGGCCCCATCATCCCATCAACGCCACTCTGTGTGTTTCTGTGGATCCCAGTGTCATCAAAACATTCAAACACCTGTCTCCTCTCTCTCTCCCTCTCTCTCTCTCTCTCTCTCTCTCTCTCTCTCTCTTTCTCCCCTCCTCTCCCCCAATATTTCCTTGACTACATTAATAAATCCAGAAGCTGAGAATGTCAGACGCTATGGCATTATTTTCATTTCATTATAACCGGCTCAGTTGCCTATGAGGCGTAAGGCATGTGACTCAGACGGTTACTCTGATAAAACTCACCAGTGAAATGACCTTTGCTTTCCTGCAGCTCCCGTCCCCTAGGATTGACGATGTCTGCAGGGTGAAATGTAAACACATTTTGATGACCATGAGTTAAGTGAACAACAGAAATGTTTCAAGGATTCCTTGAGGGGGATTGGACAAGCACGTCATCCCTGTCTCCAGGGACAGAGACAGAATGGAGGGGCGGTGTGACCTGCCTTCTTTTTTCCTTTGTGTAGGAAGGTATTTCGTCTGGAAATAACCACTCTGCTCTGACACTCACCAGTAAAATTTAACAATCCGTGTCACTGATTTGCTTTGACCTGAGACCCTACTGTAAGGACGAAGTTTGTCTTCCTTCTTCTGTCACCCGTAGTACAAGCTGAGAGTGGCAACATGCTGCCCAGAGGAGGAAGTGAGAAGGGACCCCACGGAGACCCCACCCCCCGGGCCGGGCCGGCCCCTCCTTACTCACTGTAAGAGGCAGGCCGGCTGGAGTTGATTTGCGTGGGAGTCTTAGCCCTCACTATCCTGCCCCCTGGAAATTCTAGTTCCTGGTGGCCAGCTCACCTCTGCACAGCTCTAGCTGGTGCCCTTGTCCCCAGCCTTCAGGATACCTGAAAGAGGCCCCTTGTCCCTTGGGCAACAGAAGCTGCTTCGCTGGAAGGGGCGTGGGAACAAGGCTCCCAGTTGACAGATCAGTGACTAATCAGGGTTTGTCCCGAGGCAGAGTTCCTCTGTGATTTGCTCCCCCTTCCTTCCTATAGGGCCAGACGCCAGGGGAGCCCACGTCCCGCCGGCTTCTCCCTCTCTGCTCCAGCCCCCAATGAGCCCCTCGCCTGAGAATCCCTAGCTCAGGTTTCGCTTTCAGGGCTTTGGACCCAAATCAACACCAACTTGTTTGAGGCCCAGTCCAAGTGGCACTTTGGCAGAAATCCCTCACTGATCTCCCAGGAAGAAATCCTGGCTGCCTCGCTCTGAGCTCCACGCGTCTCCTCGAGTGTTGAGCACTGCCTGCCCCGTTAGAGCTGTACTATCACGTGCATGTCACTCCTCCCAGGGTGGACGCTCTGGGACTAGGAGGTGGTCGGCGTCCCGTGTCCCCTGCTCCCGCTTTCCGTCTGTGTCTCCAGCCACACTACCCGCTCTGGCCCCCTCCAGCTCCTCCTGAGTAGGGCCTTGGTCCTGACACTGGCTGGCGTGCTGTGCCGCCCTCCTCAATGCTGGTGTGCCAGCGCTCCTGTCTCCTAAGGGTCACTCTCACGGAGGTGCGTCCCCTGCCCACCGCATCCCGACAGCTCTGCCACACAGTTTCCTGTCACACTCATCTGTGGGTTTCCTTCATGCCTTCTGTCTTGTTTCTCAGGGCTGCCACGGCCAAAGGTGACTTAAAACAACAGCAGCATGTCGTCTCACAGTTCTGGAGCCTAAAAGCCTCCACTCAGGTTGGTGGCAGGGCCATGCCCTCGCTGACGGCCCCCGGGGACCAGCCCTCCTCTCTGGGTGGCCGTGCCTGGTGTTTCTGGCCTGGGGTCACACCCTCCCGTCTCTGCCTCCGGCCCACACAGACTCCTTCTCTGTGTGTCTTTGTATCTGGATCTCTGGTTCTTGTGAGAGCAGCCGTCATGCCGTGTCTGTGTCCACCCGGACCCAGTATGACTGGATAAGGGACAGCGTGACAGTGCAAAAGCCCTGTTTCTAGACAAGTTCACGTTCACAGGTTCCAGGTGGACATGGACATGAATGGGGGGGGACACTGTTCAGCCTAGTGTGTCTTCATAGCATGTCACATGTCTCTCTTGATGACGCATAGTCTCCATTTAACCGTTTGTTGTCTCTTTCCTGCATCTGCTGTGTGCATGGTTGGGTCACCAGCCTCTACTGTGCCTGACACACAGGCACTCACTCCATAAACGCTGACAATAAGCCACAGAAAGCATTCTCCAAGGACCACTCCCAGATGCCAGGAAATGTATCATAACCACCGCACATGCGAGTAGTGGGCATTCACTGCCTGCATGATGACAGACACACCTCTGCAGGTGTGAGCTCTGCCCACGGGCCTTCAGGGAACGGAGGGGCCGGTTTCAGTCACAAAGCACCGAGATTTAAGTGATGTGTACCACTCAGTTCTCAGTTTCTTGTTAAACATTCAGGAAAGTGCGTCTTGTGCTTGGAACTCAGGTTTTCTTTGCGTGCATTAAATACATATATGTGTATGTCTGTGTAAGTAATGGATTTAGCCAGTAGAAGTAGAGGTACCTCAGCCATCATCAGGGTTTGTTATCAGACGTGTGACTGTTCGTTACCCGTAACCTTCATACTCAGTCTGCTCCGAGTATGAATGTTTTGGAGAATGTATTGTTTTCTTTCGACACAGAGAATGATTTCATAAATAGACATGGGCTGTAATTTGCAAAAACAATGAGATGTATTCAGAAGCTCAGTGGAGCTGGTGCTAATGAGAGGAAAAAACAAACAAACAAAAACCTTTGCATACAAATGATGTTTCAGATATTAATTTTAATTAGCTTGATAGCAGTCGCTATATGGTACACTGGTGTCTAACTTTTGTTTCAGGTTTTTGTATCTTTGTTTTTAATTCCAAGCCAAAGGATACGTGCAGGTTTGTCGTGACAAGGCCACAGAATGGGCTTAGCCTGAATCAACCGCCTGGGTTCTGTTCACAAGCCCAGGGACCCCCTGCATGAGTGTTTATTGCGTTTTGGAGCATGCTACATACAGCCGCATGTCTGTAGAACTCTGAGAGAAGTGTGGCCCTGTCACCACAGACACGTGACAGACCTGGCTTGAACTCAGCTTCCTCTTAGTCAGCTGGAAATGGTAACGGCACATCCCTCCAAGCTATGGTGTGAGTTCACCAAGTCATTACGTGTAAATGCCAAAAGCCATGCCTCGCATTAATCAGAGCTCTGCCAGAAGCTATTATTATCATTACGTGGCAGTAATCATAAATAGAGTTGGAAGTTTTTTCCAGAAATGCAAAAATGGTTTATCTTAAGGCAGGAGGGTTTGGATGTCCACCTGGATAAGACCTTTCTTTGGCTTATGATTATTTTCCTTCTTTCCCCAAATAATGGATTTGATTATTTCTTTTTAGTGGACATGATCTCAAAACTTTAGTCTCAGTTCCAGCCCTTGTCAAATAATGGTTTTACCTGAATGGGAAAAGTGAAGAATAACTGCCTTCACTTCCTGGTAAAATTGCTTCTATTTGCAAATGACGTGATTTTAGATGTGGAAAATCCTAAAGACTCAACCAAAAAACTGTTAGATATAAGCAATGAATTCAGTAAAGTTGCAGGAGACGCAATTAATAAACAAAATCTGTAGCATTTCTATACACTAACAATGAATTTTCTGAAAAAGAAAAATTAATCCTGTTTACCATAACATCAAAAACAATAAAATACTTAGAACTAAGTTTAACTAAGGAGGTGAAAGATCTCTACTCTGAAAACTACAAGACATTGATGACAGAAATCAAAGACACAAATAAATGGAAAGGTTTCCCATATTCATGAATTGCAAGAATTAATATTTTTTAAATGTCAATACTACCGAAAGCCATCTATGCATTCAATGCAATCTGTATGAAGATTCCAATGACATTTTTTTTTTACAGAAATAGATTTTTAAAACATAACAAAAAATAGACCTAAAAGGTATATGGACCCACAAAAGACCCTGGATAACCAAGGAAATCCAGAGAAAGAAGAACAAAACAGGAGACATCACATTTCCTGGTTTCAATCTATGCTGTAAAGCTATAGTCACATCACACACACTCACACGCACACTCACATCACACACATGAGTATTACGGCCATTAAAAAAAAAATCCTACCATTTGTGACCACATGGATGGACTTGCGAGGCATTATGCTAAGTGAAATAAGTCAAACAGAGAAAGATAAATACTTTACAATCTCGTTTATATGTAAATTCCAAAAAAACCAAAAACAATAAAAGCCATTTATTCTGCTCTTTAGATTCCACGTATAAGTGAGATCATTCATTATTTGTCTTTGTCAGTCTGACTTATTTCACTTAGCATAATATTCTCTAGCTCCACCCATGTTGATGCAGATTGTAAGATTCCATTCTTTTTATGGCCGAGTAATACTCCATTGTATAAGTGTACCACAGTTTCTTAATCCAACTATAATTATATAAATATATATACATAGATGTATGTATACATGATCACAGGATGTGGAGTACAGCCTAAGGAATAGAGTCAATGGAATTGTAACAGTTATATACGATGTCAGAGGGGTAGTGGATTTGGGGGAGGTTATCATTTTGTGAGGGGTATAAATGTCTATTGCATTGCTCTGTATACCTGAAACTAATTAAAAAATAAAATAAAATCCAAACTCAAAGAAAAAGAGCTCAGACTGGTTACCAGAGGTGGACGGGAGGGGAGGGGAAATTGGAGGAAGGCGGCCACCAGGTAGAAACTTGTGGTCATGAGGTAAATCGGTACTAGTGATATAATTAATGCTCAGCATGGGACCACAGCTAACATTGCTGTGTGACATACAGGGAAGGTGCTAAGAGAGTAAACCCTAAGAGTTCCCATCATGAGAGAACATTTTTTTTCCTTTATTTTCTTTTTATTGTATCTCTATGAGGTACTGGCCATTAGCCCAACCTGTTGTAACCACATCACAATACATGGAGATCAAGCCATCATGCTGTACGCCTTAAAACTTGTACAGTGATGCATGTCAGTTATTTCTCAATAAAACTGGAAAAATAAATAAAAGGTTTAAAAACAAATTTGGGGTTTTGGAAGTTTACTGTGGGACAGCAATGAATATAAAGTGGCAGGCTGAGACCTGGAGACAAATGTTCAAATTGCATGCTATGGGTGGGTGTGGTGATACAGGGTGAAGACGATTTGAGATGAGTGTATTTAGGAAGACCTTAACTTGGAGCTCGTTAATCTTTGTGGACAACTTTTTCCCTGAGTCAGAGTTAGTGTGCAGTGTGCCTTGCCCATGTGGCTTGGGATGTAACCCGTATCTGAGCCTCCCTTTAAATTTGCAGGCCAGCAGTCTGTGTTCGGTGATATTGTTGTGAGACCCCATGACTGCTGAGCAGGGACTCAGAGCAGAGCAGAGCACCCGACAGTGTCACAGTTGAGTTCTCTCCATCTGGAGCTAGCCTAAAGGTGGATATATTTGAATGTTTTTAACATTTTAAAATGTCACACATCATTTTGATTGGAAGTTGTACTATTCTGGCAACTGTCTTATTTACTCTTTGTATTTTTCCCTTTAAGTTCTGTTCTCTTTAGCTACAAAAATGAAAAAGTTTTCAATCCTAGAGGTGGAAAATAATTAATTATTACCAATCTATTTCTTCTTGCCATCCACTGGTTTTCTTTCAAAAAGTATTTGTGTATTTTAATGTGTCATCATGACTGTATTGTACTCGAAGCTCTTCTTACTGTGTTACATTGTTTGTTCTCAAATCATCTTAGATTTGCTCCCAATAGCAAATTTATTTATTTACTTTATGCCATTTGCAACAGCAATGTATTCTGTTTATTCGTTCCATCTTTGAACAGTTCTTATTAGCAAGAAAGTCTTAAATTGAATCTTCGTGTGTGAAGAACTTCCAGTTCCTTTCAATGTAAACTAACTTAGACATGACAGTATGGGGTCTGACAATTACATTCCCAAACTAATCCTATCGGGCCATCAGAAAAGTCAGGACGTGTTTGGTCTATGTTTTTCAAAGGTCATTTATTTATGTAAACAACAAAGATCCATCAACGATATGTTGCCCGTTTTGTTCATAACCGTTTGCCATCTTTCCGTGAGCTTCATAATTCCTTGATCATAGAAGGACCTGCCTTTATTTGTGAAAAACTGAACAAGGTGCTGATTTACAGTCTCATCTGAATTGAACGTTATACCATGCAAGGAGTTTTGAAGAGAGTGAAACAAGTGGAAGTCTGACGGTACAAGGTCAGGTGAGTATGGTGGGTGTGGCAACACATCCCATTCAAGCTCCAGTAATTTTTGACGGGTGATCAAGCTTGTGTGTGGTCTTGCATTGTCACGATGGAACACAACTCCTTTATGATTAACAAGCTCTGAACATTTCTAGATGATGGATTTATTCAAACTGTCCAACAGTACACATTCGAATTGATTGTTTGGTTCCTTGGTAGGAGCTCAAAAAACACGACACCTTTAAAATCCCACCACACTGAGAGCATAACCTTCCTCTGATGAATGTCTGCTTTCTGTGTTGTTTGAAGGCGAATCATCACATCAGGACCAAGACCTTTTGTGCACCACATTGTTGTAAACAATCCACTTCTCATCACCAGTTATTAGTCACTTCAAA
>NW_017731591.1:565643-569332 GCF_001890085.2 Hipposideros armiger
AGCACACCCTGCATAACTCGTTTCCATCCTGATGGCAGCTCCGTAAAGCATGCTGCCACCGGCAGCACACTCACACGGCCTTTGGTTGTTATCTGGTGAAATTAACAGGTTCTTAATTTTAATTTAATGCTTCTGCTGAGAATTGACACTTGAAATGCTGAAGAAGGCCAAAAGTTATTGAACATTTCTCCTAAAGGGCCTAAAATCATACCATCACAATATCTTATTTCTCTAAATAAAATTACTCCAAAAAAGTCTTAGCAAAATGCATGACTTTGTAACAGCTCTATAAGGCATCAGAGGAGCCGTAGATTGGACGAGGGAGGTTATCACTTTGTGAGGGGTGTAAATGTCTATTACATTGTTTTGTACACCTGAGACTAATAAAAAGGAAAGGAAGAAAGAAAGAAAGAAAGAAAGAGAGAAAGAGAGAAAGAGAGAAAGAGAGAAAGAGAGAAAGAGAGAAAGAGAGAAAGAAAGAGAGAAAGAAAGAGAGAAAAAGAGAAAAGATTCACACACAGTTTAAGAACCTTGAGCTGGGAAATGCACGTATTCTTAGGTTATTTTCATATTTTCATATGTTGCCTAGTCTAAGATCCACAATTCGGTTAAAGAAAGAACAATAATTTTTCTTTATCAAAATTTTTGATTTCAGTATTTTTTTAAAGATTTGTTTATATCTGTCTATCCATCCACCCATCCATCTGTCCAATATCTCTAAGAGTTCAAGTGGAGTCCCTGCCTTGGCAAGCAAAAAAAGAAAAAAAAAGATAAAAAATAATTATATCATCATCTCATATTTTTAATCCATCTTGTGTATGACCAGATTTTAGACATAGAATGGGGGATATCAGTAATGCAGATTTCCTGAGACATTCAGTTGGTAAGTGACACAAATCACCACGATTTCTTAAAGACCAAGGGTTTTCTGGAANCGATTAATTTGTCTTTAATCTATTTTATTATGGGATCATTTGTGACATGCAGGAACAGATCTGTAGTCCTAATAGTTTCATCTTCCTGCAACCCTTTAAATAATCTTTTCAGATTAAAAATTATTAATTAGTGAAATTATTTTGAACTTGAGGAAGAGTATGTATATCTCCTATGAAAAAATGCTTCTGATATAGTTAAGAGTCCTTTGTATTAGTTTATATTTTATGGAGTTCATTAATGTTCTGCCAAAATTTTAAATTTATGAGCCTTTTATTACTTCACATAATGCTTTTATTTAAGGTAAAATAGCATTTTGCTATTGCTTCAGAACATAGTAACATGTTTTAATCTGACATCATGTATTGTTTGGCTTAAATGTGCCTGGGCCAGTGTCTTCATTTCTGTGTAAATACATAGATTTCTCTCACAAACAGCCCTATCTGGGGTTTTCCAAAATTAGGGTTAGGTAGGTAGCTCTCTGATGTTTCCGGTAATCTGATACTAATATCTGTTTCCACACCAGGGTTGCAGAGGTAAAGCCAGGTGATGCAAGCCAGTGAGATGGGCCAGGGGGAGCAAGGTGGCGGGGGGGGGGCACTGGGGACCCCCCAGGAGAGGAGGCAGCTTCTCCCCAGCCCCGCTGAGGGCAACAGCGTGGACTGTACTGAGAGGCCGGACTCCTGCGCGTCTGTGTGAATGTGTCTGCCTATGATTCTGGGAAACTGAAGTCATGTCATTTTCCAATAATACAGCTTGAAGGGCCAAAGCCACGTGCAGTGTCCATCTGAGTCACTGGCTGGCCATGGTTTGCACACTCTCCTCACCTCAGCGGGCAGCTTCAGCCTTGGGGACACAGGATCGCCACCTGCTGTTGGTTATAGATCCACTGTAAGGTACTAGAATTTACATTCTTGTTTGATAGGTGCAGAGCCACATTTGACTGAGTGGCTGAAATTCACGTCATAAATCAGAAGCAGCCTTAAATGAATGGATTCCCTCTTGCCATTTTAAAGTGAGTTATGAACCTGGATCTAATGATTAAAATTCCATGTTGACACAAATGGAGGCCCCTGCGGGGNATTTTCTTTGTCCATTCATCTATTGATGGACACTGAGGTTGTTTCCATATCTTGGGTATTGGGAATGATGTTGCTATGAACTTGGGGGTGCAGATATCTTTCCAAGTTCATTTGTTTTTCTTCATTCCTTTGATATATTCCCAGAGGTATAATTGCTGGGTCACAGGTAGTTCTACTTTTAATTATTTGAGGACTCTCCACACTGTTTTCCAAAGCGGCTGCGTTCCACGTCTTTGCTTCTTTTAACAAACGTGACGATGAGTTTGTCACATGTATTCCCTAAATGGAGTTCAAAATCCTCTCTCTACACGATTAATAAACTCTGGTACTTGTTATTATTATTCAGAAGACATGATCAGTTTATTAAATAATGTAGATTTTATCCCCTTGCTGAAGCTCATTCCTTGACTTCAGTGTTGATTTCTGGGCCACTAAAATAATTTTCCTTTGTGTCACGGTTTCGTGGGGACCTTTCGCAGAGGGCGTGTATGTGTTAGATGGACCCTGGGGGCAGAACCTCAGACACGGACCGCAGTGCCGTAAACCCTGGGAGCTGACCCCAGGAGATGCTGAAAGTGTGGAGATGAGCGAAAAGGGAGGGAAAGCAGCCGATTAAGGTCATGTCTCACGTCAGCTGCCACCCGAGTAAATGGCCTTGATGTTGCTGTGGAAACTCTGAGATGGGACAGAACGCAGAGCGCTGAGTTCTCCCACCAGGAGCAGGCTTCCACACCAGCACTCAGGTATTGTGCCTCAGGCTCCATGAGTCCTGGGGGCAGGGGCTCCCGTGGGGGGTTCTCCACACATGTGGCCTGTGGCGCGTGTGGCACCATGGGCCCCATTGGAAGCAAGTTCCTCGGGGGAAGAAACAGGTGTGGGCGTCCAGTCAGGAGAAAACAGGTCAGGGAGTGTGGGTGGGGCACAGCCACCCGGTGCTGCAGACACACCCTAGAAAACAGGAAAGGACCTTTTTGAGGTCATGTGCATCCTATACCCTGAGGATACGTGTAGTCTTCCGGGCTTGCCCATCTTACGTGGTCGCAGATCTCAGGCACTGTATGCGGTTGTGTTCAATGCAGATCCAGTTAATACACTGTCAGGAAGGCTGGTGAAGAGAACCCAGGTCTAACCCAGGACGGTTAGAAGCAACCGTCTGCGGTGAGCAAGCCACCTGCCCCGCTTTGCATGTGCCTGGGAAAACCATTTATTCTGAAAAGAGAACATGGTCTGGAACCTACATCTGTAAATATTGGTCCGTCAGCCGAAAGACAGTAGCAGAGAATCACATTTGAGAGAATGGGAAGTGTCGGGAAACAATGCGGAAATCTCACCCGGGCCACTGAATCCCAGGTGGGAGACGGGGAGTCGGGTTGGAGAGCCTGGTGGGCTGAGGCGCTCGGGGCTCCGAGAGTTGGAGGTATCTGGGCTATAGGCGTAGAGAGTCAGAAGAGCTTGAGCTTTGAGGGTCATTTAAGTTAATCAGCCCTGAAAACCCACCTGCCATCCTAGGCTATTATGAGGGTTTTTAACCAGCGTTCCGTGAAGCCCCGAAATAGTGTGCAGAATGCCGTGCCTTTGTGTGGTGCATGTGCATATGTGTGTGCATGCGTGTGTGTGTGTGTGTGTGTGTGTGTGTGTGTGTGTGAGAGAGAGAGAGAGAGAGAGAGAGAGAGA
>NW_017731591.1:575167-580212 GCF_001890085.2 Hipposideros armiger
GTTTCTTTGGTCAACACAGGAGTCTCCACAGGTGAGTTTCTTCAGCTCCAATAGTGTCTAGTGCCGTCTCTGCCTACTGGGAGTCCATATGCATCAGAATGGAGTCACCCAATGTGTTGGCTAAAATGGGGCCCAACAGAATCGTTTTTCTACTCTAGGGGAGGAACAGTAATTTCCCTCTACCCAGCCGCATTCCTGACTGACACCACTGGAGCAAAAAGACAGGTTAACAACAGAAAAACAGTTTGTGGACACATGCCCCACCCGCCACACAGGGGAAAGAAACCTCCAGAAAAAGGAGGCTCGAAATGGAGGCTTAGAACTCCAGCTTATCTCGGATTCTGAACAAAGACCAGTCCATGTGCAGAGAAACGACGGGACGAAGGAAAGCAGTTTTCGGCTTCCGAGGGCTGCACGCTGTGGGTGAAGATGTGGTGGGAAGCTAGTGGGGTTAGCTGTGTGCAGGCGCCTCCGGAGCCATCGCTGGGCTGGGGGGACCACCTCCCTTCCTCCTGGGGCAGGAAGGCACCTTTCCGGGGAGTTTCAGCTCCTGCTTTCAGGAGCGAATAGGAGAGCAGAGTTCTTTCTTGTACCCGCTGTTTCTTAAGGGCCTTCAACTCGACGTAGTCAATATGCCAAACGGGCATAGTTTGGGGTTGCTTGATCTGGTTTCCTTCCATACGTCACCATCATCTGTGAGAAAAAGGAATCCAGAGAACGTGGCCCTTCCAGACCTGAGCGTCCAGATTCCTGGAAGAGCCCAGTGCCTTGCCCCTGTTTTGCACGTCACTAGCTCTAGGCTGAAATAAGAGTAAACCTTTTCACACCCTGACCCAAATCAATGAGAGGAATGAGAGATCTGAGATAAAAATGTTAACGCCTTCTTTTCACNCACCTGATTGGTGACCTTCACTACACCTGCCAAGTACATTTTGCCGAAACAGCCACAGAGGTAACAGCAGGTCAGAGCCCTGGGGGCGAGCTGTGTCCAGTAGCGCAGTTCTCAGGGCCCCCGGCACCTGGAAGCAGCAGATGCTGATGGCAGGTCCTTGGTGCCCCACGAGGGCGCCACTCCCGGGGCGGGCTCTGCGCGTCCTCAAGGACGTCAGGTCCCCACACACGGCTCATTGTGATGGCATCTAAGATGCCTTGTCATGACGCAGGGCGACACCAGTGCATTTCACGGAGAGCCGCGTTCACCTGTGAAATCAGACGCGGGTAACCCTGCGCCGTTTCGCGGTCCGCTGGAGCCGGAACAGCGACTGCTTCCGGGGAAGGGGACCCCGTTTCTGCAGGGCGCCTTGGGTCAGGAAAGGTGACTCGCGTGACAGGAGACAGAGGGACGGACAGCACTTTTGGCTGTCTGTGCGAGGACCCACGGGGCTTCTCGCTCAGCTGTTCTAACTGGACTCTCCTTGGAGCCGCTCTGCCGTGGGGACATTGGCACAATCTGGAGCCATCGCCAGTGTCACACGTGTGCGTGGGGCTTGTCACTGGCTTGTGGAGTTGGGGGCCAGGGGTGCTACGCAGACCCCGCAATGCACAGGGCGGACCCCACGACTGAGCGTGCTCTGGCCCCGCGTGTCAGCAGCGCCCCGGCGGAGAAGGACGCGAGGGAGGCGGCGCGCGGGCAGCTGGACGCCCGGGCCCCGAGGCGGGCACGACCCCGAGACCCACGCCGCGGCGCTGTTCCTGGGCCCGTGAGATGTCAGGGCTCCTTAAAACAGTATCTCCCCAAAAGGAAGCGTTCTGTGTTCAGTGGAGGACACTGTGGGAAGGTTGGAAAACTGCGGTCCCTCGTTCGTTTGGAAAGCCGTCCTCTCCTGGCTCCGTCTGCGTCCCGTGTGGCCCCTCGTGGGAAGCAACCAGCCGAGGGCGGAGGCGACCANACATCTTTGCAATGAGTTCACAAACTTAATTGTCAAACCTCGTGCATTAACTTGAATCCTCCAATGCCAGAACCTAGGGACAGGGCTGTCTTCAGGCATGGCTGAAACAAGGTGTTGTAAGGATATCACCGTTACCTGGTTTGTTTCATTTTCAAATCTGCTTAATCGTTATCAAAGTCATGTGTTCTTTAAAAGTGGGCGCCTGTCTCCTCCTGTGCAAATCAGTTGAAAAAGAAACTTGCTGCTTTCTCATGAGTTTGAGCAGCAAGTGGCCTTAGGCCTGACCTGCACTGGTCCAGGGTGATATGCCTCGTGACAGGAGCAGTATGAAGGGCTGTGCCTTGTTCAGTGTCCGCTACGAAAGCTTCATCCTTCAGGTTGTTAGGACTTTCCTCATTGAAGGTGTAGGGTTTCCAGCCGTTATCCCACAATTCTAAGTGGGTTTTACGTCTGGAACCAGACAGAAACTGCATTAGCAAGGGCCTGAGTTTCCTGTGATATATAGTACTGTAGCTAACACTTATTAGATTTCTCCTGGTGATGGAAACGCTTAGGATTTACTTTCGTAAAAATTTCCACATATATATATATATATATATATATACACACACACACACACACAATACATTAGAGTATACTATAATATTTCAGGAATTCTATGTGCCATTTGTATATCCTAATCTGTTTTTTATTATGGTCTTTTATTTTCGCATCTAATATGTCCTAAATGTGTTTGTAACATTACTGATTATTGTAAGCTAGTTTTGTTTGGTAAAAGTGGTCACCTTGTTTGTGTTATCATGTTGTGTTCCATGAGAATATGAATCATCTGCGGATTCAGGTTTTTCGGAGTCAAATTCCAGCTCTACTTAACCTCCCAAAATGCCTGTCTGTTGTCAGAATAATGGACGATTAGAATCACTAACTGACAGATTGAGATGAATATGGTGTGTTAGTTTCCTGCTTAGATTTTACACCGTTCTTCTCACTGACCACCCTCCATTTTGAATATGTGAATTCTTAACAGTTTCCACTTTGTAAGTGGTACAAACGTCTAAGGTACAAGTCTGTATCAGGTCAAAAAGTTTATCATGTCAGTGGTTGAGTGATGGGCACTTGTTTTCTGGGTTGTTGTGGGTTTTTTTGCTGTCTTCTGTCTTATCCAGTAAACTTCTTTTGCACTGTATTTGTTTGTTTGTTTGTTTGATTTTGGTTTTAATTGAGGCATCTCCATCTACATTGAAACATCGCAGCTGGCAACATGACAGCAGAACAGCCCAGGTGCTGTTTTCTGGGATGTCCCAATTCTAAAAGCCGAGATTAAGCGTTTACCCAAGAGCGTCCCAGTCCTCGGTCGATACGCCTCTTAGTTTCCACGGAAGTGTCAGAGCTCGGAAACGTTCTGTCTCTAAGCACCTGTCGAAAGTCAATGAAGAAAAAGGAGATATAGAACCAGATGGTTGGCTCATATTTATAATCTTAATGGCTTCAACAGTTTGCTGGGAAGTATTTTACTCTCTGTAAAGAGGAACAAAGAAGCGGTGGGAGGTGTTGGGCGTCTGGAGGCTGGCATGAAAGCAAAGAAAGACGACGGCCTCCCATGGGCACTCTCACCTTTTTAAGACACTGTTTGGTTCTGGTGAAAAGATATAAAGTTCACGGGTAACTATTAAACATACACTGAAGCTTTTATTTCCGTATAGTTGAGAAAAACGAAGTGAGGCCGCTCTGATAGCTTATAGGCAACCGAAGGTACCCGGTGGGAGGGGCGGATGAGCTTGCTGTTAGAAGAAGGGGGATAAAGCGACGACGTGTCACCTTCCAGCTGATGGGCTCTGTCTTATGTTTCACTCATCCTCAGTCGGCTTCTCTTTTGTTGTGGGATCTCAGAGGGTTTTCAGAGGAATAATATTTAATGTGTAGCCCTTACGTAATAATAATAGAAGTTATCAATAGGTATAACAAGAGCGAACAATAGCAAAACCTAAAACTTAAAAGACTACTCCATTGCCTTTTTTATCTTTTCCAGATACACAGTATAAGGGATACACCCTGCAAAACTGTGAGGGCTGTGGGATGCCCTCACATGTGATAGCTAGGAAAGGTGAAGTGTTTTATCCAGGGGGACTCAGGTAGTCAGCTGCTGGTTGAGAAGAGAACAGACTGTTTGATCACTTACCCGATGTTCTGTTTCACCTTACTATCCCTGAGAACACAGAAAGTGACATCCACACAGATGAATGCAAAGCCTATTACAGAAATCCTAAGCAATTGTTTTCAAATGTGTAACAATCATTAGCCTATGTGAATACTGGCGAGACCACAATCCCTTTTTTATTTAATCTTTTAGAAGGGGATTTTCACCATATTGAACTAATAGAAATCAGATTTAAGTTCATAGGACGGTGGCTTCATTTATGTTTCCAAAAGCACGGTGAGCTTCGCACAAAACCATTTTCTGTCTTTTAAGTCTTGTTAATCCACTGTAAGCCAGGGGAGAGTCACACACCATCTCCTGCTGTGGTCACGTGCAGCCAGCGTGGCTAATCTCTTCAAAGGGGATTTGCCTTCGCAGGGGCACGCTGCACAGCGTGGGACTGACAGGCAGAGCCTTGTAGCTCCCCAAGTTCATGTATAATTCAGCCTTTATCCTGAGACCATAGCTGGAAGATCTCATCCGAATAACACAGCCCCCCACCCCCACCCCCACTGCCTCTGGGATGAAGTCCAGGACAGTAGTGGCAGCAGCACTGACTGCAGTGCACATCGACCGTTTCCTTGCAAATGGAGATAGCAAACCACACTCATATTTGACACGTTGAGTTTCCAGGATGTAGCCAAGGGTTTTGGTTGTTGGGTTCTCTTAGCTTAATAAATTATATCTATCTATCTATCTATCTATCTATCTATCTATCTATCTGAATAATAATTCTCTCTTGTGTCTCTGAATGCAATTTCCATTTTAGACCATACATTTGAAAATCTTAAGCACAATTTAGATTGTGTCTAGTACATAATGAATGGCATTATAAATAAGTTTGATTGCTTATGCAACATTTACAATTTTCTTTAACAATTGGACCAAAATCTGAAACTGAGAAAAAGAAAAAGCTTATAATCCTAGCTTGACACACTTCATTTTAAGATTAAAAAAAA
>NW_017731591.1:581457-586460 GCF_001890085.2 Hipposideros armiger
GAGCATAAAGAAGGTAATCCTGTCCTAAGTGTCACAGTGAATTCACTCGCTGTCAATTCTCCCTGCTGTCTACTCTGACCCCCTCTCTCCAGAAGGCACGAAAGTGATAAAATGCATCATCACTCTGCTACCTTCTCCATCCTCTCACTTTAAACCCTACTCACAGCAGTGCAGAGCTCCCCGAGAGGTGAGCTTACCTTGTGGCAGGAGTGCACACAGCCCAGTGATGGTGACAACTCAGTCCTTGCTTCCTGGAGCCGAAAGATGGCTGGGCCTCTGGCCAGTTTGGATGCAGTAAACGTTGGGATGTAGTTAATCCGTTAGCTTTGTGTGAGGGCACTATCTCTTAACAGAACAGCAGTACCTCTTGAATATTTCTTGTACGGTGTCCTTAGAAATCCAGGATATGTTACTTCATTTATGTCACCAAGGAACAAAGCCAAGTGGCAGTGCAGAAGTGGCACGTGCGTGGCCTCCATTACCAGTTCAGTCACTGATAACCCTCTGGAGATGGGCAGCAGACCTCTCGATCTGGAGTGACCTCTCGGCTGCATCACCACACATCTGTGTTCCAAACTGCAAGCCCATCAGCATGGGGAACGCCAGGTAGGGTCCCAAAGTTTTGTTTGACACATGGTTCATCCTGTTACGCACAAGAGCATGGAATTAAAATAATGATTTCTAGTTGATTTCATGCTTCTGTAGCTTAATGGTCCCCCATGTTACTAGGGGATCCATTATACATATTTTTATACAGAAAAGATGTACTGAAGAAAATGTCAGCTTTTGAATAAACCTGTGTCCAAATTTACTTCAAAATGCAATTGAAAAGAAAATTGGAACTAGGACGTTTAGGACGATTTCCTGCTCACTCTCGTCCTGCTGGTTTGGTAGCGTGACAGCCATGGTGATGAGTGACGTGCTCAGGGCAGCTGCTTGTCTCGGCCCCAGCCTGATGTCCCCTGGTTTTCCTTTAAGTGCAGTGGAAGGTAATTAGCCAACAGCTTGGGGCCTGATTAAAATGTCGCATTTTATAAATTTATGGTCCTCTTCTGTGCCTTCCTGAAAATGAAAGACTCAGAATTTGACCGGTCCACGTGCCTGGTGAAGGTAGCCAGTCATTAGAAGAAAAGGAAACGTGCTCCCTGGTGGTTTTCAGGACTTTCCAGCAACTTCCTCATGGTTACTTGCCGGTGATTTATAAAAACTGAGCTTCAAACCACTAAGTGGATTTTGATTGCTAATTATTTTTAAAACAAAAGCTATAAAATTTATCTCCCTGGTTATTTTAAATTAATAGTAATAAAACTAATAATAAAATGAAAGCCTGATGTCTGATGGCTCTGAATCTCGTACTAAGGAAGGTAGAGCTGGTGCAGTGGGTTGAGTCATTGGGCTCAAGTCTTCATCTCTCCTCAAAGCCTTGCTCTTTGCCATGAAACTGCATTTCTCCCCAAAGCAGGCCAGGTGTGCCTCCCATTTCTTGATGTTTGGATATTCCAGGGGACTTGCTTTAGCCAGTGGAATGTGGAGAAGTGACAGTGGCCAGTCCTGACGAGGCCCTGCCTCATTGTCACTGGCTCCTCTGATGTCAAAGGAAGGGTCTTCCCTGGAGAAACGGTCGTTACTTCACATGGAGCAGACCCGCCCCAGGGTCAAGCTCAACTTCACATGGAGCAGACCCACAGCTTGTAGAGTCACTCAGATGAGCTCTCTCTAGATCAGCCCACCTCCAACCAGCTGACCCGAGAGCTGTGAGGAATAATTGTTTAGTGTCACCACCAGGCCTCTGTGGGTCCTGGTTAGGCAACGGCAACTAACGGACGCAGAAGTGTAAAAATATATATATTTAGAATTTATAGTGCTGCACATGCAACTCTGTTATATTGTACAAACAAGGAAATTACTTTGGGAGGTAGATGTTTTAATGATTTAGCACGCTTTAAAAAAAAGTAATGTTAGAAACTAGGGGTGCTGGGGGCAGAAATTCTGTGCACCCAAATATATTATATATATATATATATATATATATATATATATATATATATATAGAGAGAGAGAGAGAGAGAGAGAGAGAGAGAGAGAGAGAGAGAGAGAACTAGATATTGGCCTGATTGAGAAATAGGACATCTTATTAAAGTGACTGCAGACTCACTTCATGATTTCTTTTACCTGCAGCACATGGCGTCAGTTAAGTTTCTCATTGGAAGACAGGAGAAATCACACATTCTTACCTGATTAAGCACTAAAAGATTCATAAAGGGGCTTAAATAGCTGATGGAATGATTGGGGAGATTGAAGAGACAATGCTATCCTCAGCTTCAGGGAACAATTCTCAACACTCATCCCAGTGCTGGGTCCCCAGGTAGTGGCTGCCTGAGCCCACACCAGGAAGGTGTTGCCCTTACTGCCAATGCCACAAACGCCCAGCCCTGGTGGTGAGCCACGCAGGTAACACAGCGGCGTTTTCCCCACTGAGTTGCATCGGTCTCCCATTAGTGCATCTGACTGATGAAGCAGGAGCTACAAGAAAGTTGGTGTTTGCAGCCTGGCTGGAGTGTTGTGATGTGCCGTCCACTGGCTTAGGCACTGGGGGACAGTAGGGGACGGCACAGAGACACCTTCTTCATAGACCTGACGTCCTGAAGTCGGAAGTGTCAGATGAGCTCAAAAAGATCTGGGGGCTTGGGCTGGACATAAATAAGAGATTTATTCAAGGGTCTTGGAGATTGCAAACTTGGAATACAGCTAGGCAAAAGCCCAGACGAGTTCCAAAAAAGAGAGAAAATTTAAGAGTTCTTATAGAAAAAAGTACATTCTTGAGAATCATCAGTCCTGCATTCTTAGCCCTATTATTGGTCCAGGACAGTGTCAGTCAGATGTCAGCTGGCGTGGATGATGACTGTCATTGGTCTAGAGGATGAGTGTCAGGAGGTCTGGTGATGTCTGCTGAGCTGGACAATGGATGTAGGTGACCNAGTTCCTAAATTCCCATACAGGTTCCCAATGTTCTTTCGTAAGTTAGTAGTATCATTTATCAAACTAGGAAAACTGATGCTGTCCAACGGTCTCGTTTGCAGACCTGAGTGCTCCAGCGGCCCCGCTGATGGGCTGTGTGTGGCCCGGATCCCATCGGGGGTCCCCTGTGGCGGCTGGTTCCATGTCTCCTTAGTCACCTCCAGTGGGGACAGGGTCTCAGCCTTCGTTGTCTTCGTATCCCTTTGTCCTTTAAGAAGATATAGCCAGTTGTTTTGTACACTGTCCTCAGTTTGGGCTTGTCTAACGACTGGTTCTGATTTGATGGGGGTGTCACTGGCGGGAACCCCACAGAAGGCACTGGTGTGTCCTTCTCAGGGCACCAGACCAGGAGGCAGGCGTATCACGGTGATGCCCCATTACTGGTGATGGCAACTCGGATCCCATGGTCAAGGTAAACTTTTATTTTTAACCATCTGAAATGAATGGAAATTATCAGTGTTTTCAAGTGTTTCTTTTGTTGAAACAATTTTTTGAGCAGTGGCTATGTCTCCCAATGAGATGCTGTCTTAAATTGAGCCAATTGTAAAGTCCAATAATTAGCCCTCACTAGGTTCTAGTTCAAGATGAAGTACTATGTATAAATGTACGTCCTTATTAAGGTAAATACTAGCGTATGATGGAATTAGTCATTCTTCCCATGCTTTGATATTTTGTTGTTATCATTCATGTAGAAATGGAAAATAATGGTGGCTGTGTGCGGATGAATCCTAAACACGTGTAAGGCTGAGTGTGGACTTAGTGAAAGAATGCGGTGACGAGGGAAGGCAGTTTGCTGAGAAATACCCTCTGTGGCTGCTCAATAAAATGCTTTCTGAGCTGGGTCATCTGGCCCACTGAAATGGGCCTTGTGACAGTGATTGTTGAGGCGTGTTGTTAACAAACCTGTAACGTTAAGTGACATTTCCCCCCGTCTTCTTTGATCCTATTAGCATCTCTGACAGTTTTCCCCAGAATCATAAGAAGCTCCCAGAGTTTTTGGTAGAGTGCCCCCTGCAAGTGTTTTTCATTTGCAACTGTCTCGTAACCTCGTTAGGACCACGTCCAGGTCCCCGGGACATATCTCGTCCTGCAGGTGAAGAGATGGGGCTGTCATCTGTGGAAGCTGCAGAGAGAAACAGATGGTTGTCTTAAAAAAAAATCTTTGCAGCCCATCTTCATGCTTGGTCCTTTCAGATGGGTTAGAAATTAAATGGAAAACTACGACCGCTGACTGTCCAGGTTGGCACAGTCTCTTCTGCCTCGTGCGTGACCATTAATTCAGGAGAAAGGAGCCACGCGTGGAAGCCCGCTGACTGAAGGGCGGGGGGGAGCTCTCTCCCACGTGGCTGGCCAGTGGAGCCACAGCGGGATGATCTGCCAGCCTGGCTAGTGCAGTTTCGTGGCATGCATTAAGCGCTGAGTGGACTGCACATGTGTCACAGCAGTCAGAGGTAGGGAGTAAAATAAGACAGGGGTTTGTGGCAGTTGAAATAGCACTTTTACTTGTCCCCACATGAATAGCATCGCACTCATCCTTAGAACAGCAATCAGAGAGAGGCGCCATCACTGCAGGACTACAGAGGGGGACCTGAATTTCTGAGTAACAAAGTGGTTAGCCGATGCTTGCAAATTACCTGTGAGGCATCACTGACACTTGAACCCAGGCCTTCTCATCCAGAACTTTGCTGCTTCTTCCCATTACACCACCTCGCTTCTCCTAAACCTCACTGTCACATTACAGTCTAGAGCCCTGAAGATTGTTTTTATTTTTAGACCCCTTCAGGTGCCTGTCTATCTATTTATCCATCCATCCAACCATCCTTCCAACCATCCATCCATCCATCCATCCATCCATCCATCCATCCATCCATCCAATGAACCATCCATCCAATCCAACAATCCATCCATCCATCCATCCATCCATCCATCCATCCATCCAACGAACCATCCATCCCATCCAACAATCCATCCATCCATCCATCCAT
>NW_017731591.1:586555-608034 GCF_001890085.2 Hipposideros armiger
AATAAGACAGGGGTTTGTGGCTGTTGAAATAGCACTTTTACTTGTCCCCACACGAATAGCATCACACTCATCCTTAGAACAGCAATCAGAGAGAGGCGCCATCACTGCAGGACTACAGAGGGGGACCTGAATTTCTGAGTAACAAAGTGGTTAGCCGATGCTTGCAAATTACCTGTGAGGCATCACTGACACTTGAACCCAGGCCTTCTCATCCAGAACTTTGCTGCTTCTTCCCATTACGCCACCTCGCTTCTTCTAAACCTCACTGTCACATTACAGTCTAGAGCCCTGAAGATTGTTTTTATTTTTAGACCCCTTCAGGTGCCTGTCTATCTATGTATCCATCCATCCAACCATCCTTCCAACCATCCATCCATCCAATCCATCCATCCATCCATCCAACGAACCATCCATCCATCCATCCATCCATCCATCCATCCATCCATCCATCCATCCACCCATCCATCCATCCATCCAATAAACCATCCATCCATCCAATGAACCATCCATCCATCCATCCATTCATCCATCCATCCATCCATCCATCCATCCATCCATCCATCCATCTATCGTCTCTGTCTCTCTACTTACCTATGTCTGTTACGATTACCATGTTACTTTCTGAAAGTAACCAATGTTACTTTCTGTCTTTGGCAATAATACACATGTTAAAGTCACTGCTGGATCAACTCTGTGGTTGAATAAATAAAGATAATTGCATCTCTCACGTTTATTAACATCACAGTTTTAAAAAACCGAAAAATGTAAGCTCAGATGCAAAAACATAAATTATAGATTAAATATTATCCCCAAATGAGAGGTACACTATATAGGTACATCTTTTGTGGGAGACAGTTTTCTTTCATTAAAAAAAATAATGATAACTAAATTTAAATGTTTCTGGCAAGAAAACCATTTTATGTTTAAATATGAATATATTTTAAATGAAATTGTTATGGAAGATCTATTCAAGGATGTTGACAGAACTGCTTTGACAGCTCACAGGAATAAGAAAAGTTTAACAGAAAATGTCAGCCCGTGTGTCAAGGAACAAAGGAGAGTCTGGGGGGTCACCTCAAGCTCAGACAGCGCCCCTGACCATGTGGAAAATTGAATCCTTTTTGTTTTGAATTCTCTTTTCAACTGAANATTTGAGCTCTGTTCCTTTTATCCCAACCAAGCTTCGAGTTGCGTACATGTTACTTAAATAGGTTCGGTGGGTTCTCTAGAAAACGGTTATCCTTAGGAGTTGGGAGCTTAGCTTGTTTGATTATTAGATATGTGCTTCCTGTGCGGTGTCTCTGTGGAAATTCTATTTTCTACAAAACCTCAGATGGATAGTGATAATAAATGTTTGCTCAGCAGCAGCTGGTCGCAGACTGTTACTTTGTCGCGAACACGTTTTAGTTATTCATCTTCATTTTTTACCCTCTTTTTGGTTGCCTTTTTCTGTGGGCATTATATGTGAAATGCAGTACTTAATGTTTTCACTTTCAAGTTTCTCTCACTGAATTAAGCACAGTTGTATTTATACAAAAGGCTTCATGAAACCTGCTGGGATGTGCATCACTGCCAATTTCAATAAGAGCCTGAAGAAATGAAGAAAAGAGTTTCCGACGTTGCTAACATTAGGGCAAATGCTCCACTTTTGAAAGTGTCTTTGTGAGGAGGTCTTTTATGTTGACTTTGGATTGAGAAGGTCTGTTGCTTTCAGAAGAATGAATCTAGTGTTAGATTTGAAAAGGGGTACAAAAAGAATGAAAGGAAGAACCCGCCCCATGAAGTCTACACAACTTCTACCTGGTACCGGGTGAAATGAATTCTTATTGTTTTTGAGAGCCTTGGTTAGGGTTTTCAGTATTTCTGAGCCTCTGTTTTCTGAGTTGTGGACACAGATAACCTTACCTTAAAGGGTCACCATGAGCATAAAGGGTACTTGCTTTGTGCATTAGCTTTGAAGTGCTGCCTAGCACCTTACGCAAACTCACAAACTCAGTGTCTTAACACAATGCCGGTTTCATCATCACCCACAGTCCACAGGTCAGAAGCTCAGGCAGGCTCAGCTGGGTGCTCTAGTAGGGTGTTCAGTCCAAAGGGCTCTTACCTGGAGGGTTTGGGGGGACCTGTTTCCAGGCTCATGCAGGCGGTTGCCGCAGTTTGGTTCTGGGTAGTTGTAGGACTAGGGCCCTCATTTCCTTGATGGCTGTCACTGGGAGTCACTGTCAGCTCTGAAGGTCAGCGTCTGCCCTGGCCTGTGCCCCTTCACCTTGAAAACCAGGAGCGTGTGGGACGTTCTCCTGTGGCCCCTCTCTGAGTCCCGCCCACAGCGTCTCCCTGACGTCCTCTGCTGGTTCTGCTTGGTAAAGCTCATGTGATGGCATGGCTCGCTCGGGTCCTCCAGGGGGTTGTGGCTCTTAAGNCAGTAACTGGGACATACGACTACCTGGTTTTCAAACAAGTATTATAGGGGAAGGTGTGGAATGGGTTGTGTGGTCCGCCAGAAGATGACCAAAGGTAGATATAGTGCTTTAGGAGATGTATGTACAGGACCCTCTTAAATTCTGCAGAATAACCCAAGGAGGCAAAATGTTATTATTATTACTAAGTTGATTAGTGCTAACTGTAAATAGGAATTTACAACTAACTGCAATAGGAATTCACAGAAGGCTGAACAACTCTAAAACTCTGGCCAGGTTTTATCAAACATCATTCCTTTATTAATTAAAAATCTCAATCCGTGTGGAGAGGAAAGAATATTAGAAAAAAGAAAAAAGAAGGAACAGTTTCTGGCTCTGCTCTGTTTCTAAGTCTGTATCAGTCAGTGGTTAATGTCACGTCACCATCTATAAAATCTGGGGAAGTGTTCTTAACTTGTGAGTGAATTATAAAATTAAATGAGACAAATGTATGAAAGCAACGTGTGAGCGTCAGTGTGTGATCACATATTTCCTGTGTACATATGGCATTTATTAATGTGACCATAGCACATCTCTCCCAGCCTATTCAGCCAATACCAAAGCACACACTTGCTCTGACCAGGCTGTCTTGTTAGTTAACGCCATGTCACGAATCCACAGAGCTGCCTGCAGTTAATTCCATCATCATTTTCAGAAAATGAAACCAGATAAGGGGATGAAGTCACAGTGACTCACTCAGTCAGCGAGAGCTAGGGGCAGTAAACGGTGCCCTAGCAGCTCCTGGCCCACAGGTGGGGACACGGGCCTCTGGTGCGTCCCCGTGCCTTTCAGGGATGGCACAACCCCCCTCGCCTTGCCCGTGTGGCCTGGACATTTGGGGAAGTTTTCTCAAGCAGGTTCTAACCTTAATGCTCAGGCCATACATGCTGGTCAGACAAGTGCTGGTGAAGCCGCCCTGAGGCCCGCGTCACGCTCAGTGTGCCGAGTCCTGGAGAGTGTGCGGTTACGCTCCCCCTTTCTCTAAAGGGCCGCAATCCTCCACGGCCTCCTCCAGTGAACGTGATCGGTATTGTTAAAAGACACGTGTGAACTGGATTCTACAATAATTGTGCAAAAAATCACAAGTTCATCTGCTGTCTCTTAACTTCCAAGTCTCATTATTTTTTGAGTGGAGGTGTAATTGACGTACAACGTTATCTTAGTTTGAGGCGTACAACATAATGATTTGATGTTTGTATGCATTGTGAAACAATCACCACAGTAAGTCTGGGTGACATCTGTCACCTCACATACTTACGATGTTTCTTCTTGTGGGAAGAACTGTTGAGATCTGTCTTAGCAGCTTTCGTATGTGTGATGTTGTTAACTCAGGTCGCTGTGGTGGGCTTTATATTCCCATGACTTGTTTATTTCATAATTAGACTTTGGTACTTTTCGACCCATTTTGCCCGCACTCGCCCACGCCCACCTCTGACAACCACCAATGTGTTTTTATATCTGTGAGCTTGTTTTTTATTTTATTGGGTTGTCTGAAAAGTCATGATGTATTTTTTCTATGTTTTTCATTACAAAAATGCATCATGTCTTTTCCGACAACCCAATGTTTTGTTTTGTTTTTTAGATTCCACATATAAGTGAGATCATATGTGTGGTATTTGTCTTTCTCTGTCTGACTTATTCCACTTAGCATAATGCCCTCCAGATCCATCCATGTTGCAAATGGCAAGATTTTATTCTTTTTATGGCTGAAAGATAGATAGATAGATAGATAGATAGATAGATGATTGATAGATAGAGAGATAGAGATATAAATAGGTAGATAGATGTCACATTTTTAAAATGCAGTCATCCATTGATGGGCACTTAGATTGCTTCCATATCTTGTCTGCTATAAATAATGCTGCAATGAGCATGGGGGTGCAAATATCGTTTCAAATTAGCATTTTCATTTACTTCAAATAAATACCCAGGAGTGGAATTACTGGGTCATAAGGTAGTTCTGTTTTTAATTTTTTGAGGAAACTCCATCCTGTTTTCCATAGTAGCTGCACCAGTTTGCAGTCCCACCAACAGTGCACCAGGGTTCCCTTTTCTCCACATCCTCACCAGCACTTGTTGTTCGTTGATTTATTGATGATGCCATTCTGACAGGTGTCAGGTGGTATCTTATTTGTGGTTTTTATTTGCATTTCTCTCATGATTAGTGATGTTGAGCATCTTTTCATGTACTTGTTGGCCATCTGTATGTCTTCTTTGTAAAAATATATATTCAGATCCTCTGCCCATTTTTCAATCAGGTTTTGTTTTGTTCTGCTTTTTGCTATTGAGTTGTATAAGTTGTTTTTATATTTGTGGATATTAACTCCTTAGCAGATATGCGATTTGCAAATATTCTCACCTATTCCGTAGGCTGCCTTTTCATTTTGTTGGTTTCCTGTGCTGTGCAGAAGCTTTGTAGTTTGATGTGGTACCACCTGTTTATTTTTGTTGCCTTTGCTTTTGGTGTCAAATCCAAAAAAATCATCTCCAAGATGGGAGACGCTTACCACCCACGTTTTTATTCTAGGGGTTTTGTGGTTTCAGGCCTTACATTCAAATTTTTAGTCCATTTTGAGTTCATTTAAATCTCATTCTTATTGAAAACAAATTTTAACAAATCTTAGACACCAGTTTTTCTTGGGTGTTTAAGAATTGGTAAGGAAAAGAGAGGAATCTGAATTTATTGGCTTATGTTTGAAAACACAGTTAAGATGTGTTAGCTCCCGGCACGGTCATGCACAGACACGTGACATTATCGGCGACCTTGACATGTATTCCTGTGTCCACCTTTCCATGGCGTTGCCTTCACTCAGGCGGCCAGCATCTGTGTGGCGATCCCAGCAGCTCCAGCCACACACTTTCCCAGCTTTAGCACCAGGGTGTCTCCTGTTTCCTGACAGTTCCAACAAACGTCCCCAGATGGAGATGCGCTGGCAGAGAATAGCCAGGTCTGAGTCACAAGTTTACCTCTAGAGCTCGGTGTGGCTTCAACCCCAAAATAAGGATAGGAGCTGACAGTGGAGGTTGAGGGGTTCCTCGGGGCAATGGAGACTCTCGTACAATTGCAGGTGAATAGACACTGCGAAGTCCCCATGCAGGCTTACACCAGCGTCCCAGATACCCTTGGTTTGTCGGCCACTCTGCCCTGTCCGGTTCCCTCCCAGCTTCCACAAGCTTTGTGAAGGGGCGGCCTAAGACAGCCTCCACTCAGGCCCTGATTCCATGTTCTTGATTCCTGTCTGGATTCCCACTCAAAGAAAGCTTCCTAGCTCTGGAACACGTGCAGCCTGCAGATGTGACCCCTCCATGAGTCACCCTTGACCAGTGAGGGACAGGCGCTAATGGGTAACATGCCTCTGCTGTTCAACGCCCACCATCCTGCAAGACTGAGTATCAGGCACCCTTAGGCCTGGACTCAGGCTGGCCTTCCCTCCTGTCTGTCACTCCTGCTACCTGAGTCACTGTCCCCGTAAGGACCCTGGTATGTATCTGCTTTGCGGAAACACAGGCTGTGATGGGTACCGGAACGGGCCCTGGAACGCCGACCTTCCAGACGGATTTTGGAGCTGGACCTGTCTCTGGGCAGAGGGCAAGCGTCCTAGTGAGAAGTTAGCGAGTTACCCCTGGTCGATGCCAGCACACTGGTCCCTAAGACGCCCCACCTGGGCTGGGGAGGTTACGTTCTAAAGTAGCTGTGACAATTAAATGGTGTGCAGGCCACCACAATGGTATGAATGGGGTAACGATTTTGGAAATGTTGGAAAAACAAGTGGTAGCCTTAAACCACAATGGTTCAATAATATCTGCCCAGTGCCAGAAGAAGATGCCCACAAATGTGTGTGTGTGTGTGTGTGTGTGTGTGTGTGTGTGTGTATGCCTGGTTTTCTTTCGTTTTGCTTGTTTGTATGTTTTTATTGTAAATAATAGGAAACATCATAAAACGCATCTCAGCTGTGAGAATAGCTCTATCGTGAGTGACTGCGTCCTAACTCCTTGGAGAGAGAGCATTGCCGGCCCCTAGCAGCCCCTGACCTCATGTATTGTACGTACTAACACGTTATTGCCTTCGAAGCCACTGTCTCCCTTCTAAGTCACCACTACCCTGCCTTTGTGGAAATTATTCCCTTGCTTTTATTTTATCAGTCATTAATGCTTTCCAAAGAAACAAACTGTGAGTGTTTTGTTCCTGAATTTTGTTAAATAGAATGATACTGTATTAGTATTTTTTTTTCCCTTTTGAGCAATGTGGTATTTCTCGAGAGTCATTCAGAGCTCGCTGATAATTAACAGTGGACCTGGACGAGCTGTTGATGTCTGGCATGGCTCCCACTTATTGGAAACTGATGGTGTGTCAGTCATTAAACATTTGCGGCCTGGCCCCTGGACTTACTCATACAGCCTGTGTAGCTGCAGCCTGTTTACTTTTACTGCTGTACCATCTAGGAGCCTGCTACGCAGCGTATACGTCTGTTGTCATGGCCATTGGGTGACTCCTGCTGGTGGCGACACAACACGCTGCTCTGACCTTCTCACCTGCATCCTGACACAATTGCGCAGGACTTTCCCAGGGTACACAGCTAGCACTGGGTCTTAGGGCATACATGTGCCTGTCATCCACTTTGATAGGTAATGTCACACTGCTGTTCAAAGTGCCATTTACACCCCACAGACATGTGAGAGGGCTCAGTGGTCCCCATGCTCACAAACACGTCAACTAGTTGCCCTTTTGATTGGTGTATGTTGATTGCATGTTGCAATTTTAATATTTTTTTTCTCATTTGCTAATGAGGTGAGCAGGTTTTAATTTGTTTGTTGGCTGTTTGGATTTCTTCTTTTATGAAATGCCTATTCAATTTTTTGTCAATTTTTTTCTTTTTGTGTTGTCTATCTGATTCTTATTTACTTGGGCTTATTTTTATTTTTGATCTTCGAGTTGAGGCTTCTTTGTTTATGAGTTACAAATATATTCTCTCACTCCATGGCATGTGTTTTTTTACTCCTAACTTTGGTAGACTTTTCACTGAAAAAATGTAATGTTAGAGCTAGCAGCAACGACTGTCTTTATTCATTTTTTCCCATTTACGATGCAGAGAAGTTATCCTTATTTCAAGAGACTTGCACACGAAGGGTCAGCTTGCCTGCAGGGTGCATAATGAGCCCCGGCCTTAATAGTCTTCATAAACTCCCAATGATGGGCTTAGTGAGGAAAATAGATTTAAATAATCCCTTGTCCATAATCCATGAGTTAATTTCACCTGCTCCCCTGGAAAGGAATAAATATGCAATTGCTTATGGAGAAATCAAGAGGTCGGGCATGTCTGTGGGCTTTGTTTGCAGAGTTCCCTCAGGAGGCCCAAGACATTCCTGTGCCTGAAAGGAGACAGCCTCACTGTTTGGCCTCATGTTTTCTCTTTCCGAAAGGAAATCACTGGGTCCCCTGGAGCTGAAAATTGAAAATTGAGTTGCAGTTAAAGAAGCAAAGTGGCCTCAGAGCTCACCTGCTAGCCTCTTGGAGTCATCACATTTGCAAGGGGAGGTTTTGGTGTCCACATGGGTCTATTAGCTCGCTTTTCCACATCCCTCCGTAGCTACTTAAGCAAGTGACAAGTAGGCATGTCGTGACCACAGGTGACATATAAATTACACATTCTCCTTCCCTCTAAAACTTTATTCAGCATCAACCTTTGTACCAACACTCTGTGGCCTAATAGCTGATAATTTATGAGTGTAATTTGCAGGAAGCAATTCTGTTTTGTGATTACGGTAGTAAATAAAAGATTCAAATCCTCATTGACCCAACATCAAATTCAACTTTCCTTTCTTCTTCTTCTTTTTTTTATTTTTTTATTTCCTGTTGTTGTTTATGAAGGTAAGCAAGCAGAATCCAAGAAAGGTGACAGATTCAAAATCACTTTGCAGTGATTGCAAAGGACAAACACAATGGCATTTAAAATGAAAGAAATGATTAGAAGAAAATAAATGTGAATGGGTCCAAATTCTACAGTTTAGTTGTTTGTTTTTTTGGTTTGTTCTTGTTTTTGAAAGAAAGCGCTTTGGAAATGAAAGTGTGTTGCGTAGCTGGGCGATACCACTGACAGGAGAAATGCTCGGCTGACGAGGCACCTGGGGAAGGCTGGTGGAACTGCTTTGTGAGTTCGTGACTGAGATACTTAGAAGAAGAGGTCACTTCCTTGAAGAATGAGATGCACAGGTGTGGGCCTCGTCCCCAGTAAGATACCTGCACTGCAACCACAGCCATGACCTGGCAGCAGCTAATTATGCTTTTCCTTGGGGTTTCAACAATAGATTTCCTCCCCAATTGTTCTGTTAGGCTACAGCTCAGGTGGGAAGGACACCCTGTGTGCATGTGTAAGGTGTACAAACACCGAGCTTGCCACCTGGGTCCATTCACACTCCGTTAGCCCGAGGCCTGGATTCGAGTTCAGATCAGTTCAGAGAGGAAGTGAGATGAACGTGTCTGCCCACAGGTGACAGCATGGCCTGAGGTGGAAACAAGTGGACAGGCCACTTGCCAAGTGCATTTGGCATAGGGCCTGACTAATGTGTGTCTTGGGTTAGAACAGTCTTACAATCCCTTTTTCGTAGCTCTGTGTTTTCCTTCTGTGTAAGAATTCAGAATAGGTGGGAGTTAATAATAATAATAATTCTGTTACGTGACATCCCTGCCAAGGTGCATGTTCGGCTTACCAAGTCACTACAGTAAGAGCGCCATGCGTGAAGGTCTGCAGGCACGTGTTTGTTTAAGCAGTTGGTCCATCTACCCAGCATTATTTTATGTCCCTGTGGTTAACACGTGCTGTGGCTTTCTTTCACGACAGCCCAGAGGAAGGCAGGCGGTCATCACCGCCAGGGGACCAAAGCCCCCGCATGTGGGTTCCAATGGCAGAGCTGTGGCTGGAAGCCAGAGTGCCTGTTCCCTCGGCCAGGGCTGTGTCTGCTGTTTTCCCACAGAAGCTGATTTTGACATAGTCAGTGGTAGCTGGTGACGAGATCAACTTAGGAATGGTATGCAGCCCCTGTGTCACCCGCTCTGCCTGGTGAGTACGGCCCCTGGGACCCACCGTCTCCTTTGGGATCTGGCTGCGTCTTTCCCTCGGCCTTCCTTTCACTCTGTGCTCTGCCCTCATCCCACTTCCCATCCGTCCTTCCTTCCTGACAGCCCTGCCCACTAGCTCTTCTTCAAAGACTGGGCAGTAAAGTCTCGCCAAGGAGTGTTTGCTAGTAAGGGGGGCTTACAAGGGCCTCCAGGTTCCCCCGGTATCTGAGTTTGTCAGAGGGCTTGTTGAGTGGACAAGCCTCAGTGCAGCATTTCTCTTTTCTTGTTTATGAGCAGGTGGAAAGTCGGGTCTGATAGTTCCTCCCCTCCTTCCACAGTGGACAGGACCGTCCTGGAGTCCCCAGGGCTGGGAGCCTGAGCTGTGAGACCGTGTTCGCTGCATTTCTTCGTCTAACATGAGGCTGCACTGGTGGGTCGTTGCACAGCTGGTGGGAAGGTGGGACGGACTGCCGGGAGCCAGCTGTGCCTCAGCATCTGCCATGGCCAAACACACTGCAATTGTGACCAATTCTGAAGCTCTGACTGAGAAACAGACACTGCTTTATATCTTAAAGAATTTAAATTCCCCTTTGGATGCCCCCCAGTAGAACGAAGATCTTACACCCCTTCTAATAGATATATCACAATAATGCTATTTTATACACTAAAGGTAATTTAGTCACNAGGAACAAAGGAGAGTCTGGGGGGTCACCTCAAGCTCAGACAGCGCCCCTGACCATGTGGAAAATTGAATCCTTTTTGTTTTGAATTCTCTTTTCAACTGAAAGATGAAACTTCCAAACAATTCCATTTACTTATCAATCATTTGTGGGCTTTTAAAGAAGCCGCCTGTGTATCACTTATTCCATTTTATTCTTGGTTCCAGGCGTCATGCTCATGTCAGGAGCTACCCAGAGATGAGAGGGTCTGGGGAGCAACTGACGCCCTCGTCCTAGCAGACGACCCATCTTAACAGACATTCCAAAAGGAGAAGACAAGAGGCTGCCGCTGTAAGTGAGCGATGCCCTGTCTTAAACACAACAGGCCCAGTGACTTCTGTAGAATTCAATCAGCCTCAATTACTGTACACTTGAAGAAGCTTAAGTTGTGAATCCTATGGAACAGATATTCTCAGAACTTCTACCTCTCGAGTTTTCTACAAGGACAATTCTGATTGTTAGCTGATTGATGAAAAATGGTTAAAGAGTGACAGTGTTTGCATGGTTGTGCTTTCTTCCATTGTTCTGGAAGTTGCTTACTCATGCGTTCGTGGCACAATAGCAGCAGTGTTTGAGAACTCACTCTATTCTTGGCATTGTGCTGACTTACAAAGATTAGCCTGTGTCCTCAAGTAACTCAGAGTTTATATTGTTGCAAAGAAGTAGACATGATGTTTCCAGTACTGTGCTTTTGGCTACAAGAAACAAAACCTGTGCACTTTATACACAGTAAAAGTTGGGAAGTCCAGCACCTCAAAAGTGAGAGCAATGCTTTCTGCTTTTGTTTTCATCTTTTCTCTGCCATGCTTAATGGGCTGTCTTTTTTTTTTTAAATGGGCTTTGCATGTGTAGTGTCAAGATGGCTGCAGCAGCAAAAAGCATAACATCCTCAATAACAGTATCCAGAAGCCAGCAGGGAAAGGGAGAGTCCAGGGTCCTAACCACCTCACGTTCTTTTCTAAAAGTGAATAAAAATTGCTCAGACATCCCCCAGCAGATGCCCCTTATTTCTCATCGGTCAGAATTGCACCTGTGAGTATTTCTGTTCTCATCATTAAGCAGGGCGATAGAAATACTAACTAGTTTTCAAGGGTCACATTGTCAACAGTCAAGATTCACCTAGTGAATTTGGTGTGGTGTTGGGGAGAGACTCAACAGTAACTGGGACATACGACTACCTGGTTTTCAAACAAGTATTATAGGGGAAGGTGTGGAATGGGTTGTGTGGTCCGCCAGAAGATGACCAAAGGTAGATATAGTGCTTTAGGAGATGTATGTACAGGACCCTCTTAAATTCTGCAGAATAACCCGAGGAGGCAAAATGTTATTATTATTAGTAAGTTGATTAGTGCTAACTGTAAATAGGAATTTACAACTAACTGCAATAGGAATTCACAGAAGGCTGAACAACTCTAAAACTCTGGCCAGGTTTTATCAAACATCATTCCTTTATTAATTAAAAATCTCAATCCGTGTGGAGAGGAAAGAATATTAGAAAAAAGAAAAAAGAAGGAACAGTTTCTGGCTCTGCTCTGTTTCTAAGTCTGTATCAGTCAGTGGTTAATGTCACGTCACCATCTATAAAATCTGGGGAAGTGTTCTTAACTTGTGAGTGAATTATAAAATTAAATGAGACAAATGTATGAAAGCAACGTGTGAGCGTCAGTGTGTGATCACATATTTCCTGTGTACATATGGCATTTATTAATGTGACCATAGCACATCTCTCCCAGCCTATTCAGCCAATACCAAAGCACACACTTGCTCTGACCAGGCTGTCTTGTTAGTTAACGCCATGTCACGAATCCACAGAGCTGCCTGCAGTTAATTCCATCATCATTTTCAGAAAATGAAACCAGATAAGGGGATGAAGTCACAGTGACTCACTCAGTCAGCGAGAGCTAGGGGCAGTAAACGGTGCCCTAGCAGCTCCTGGCCCACAGGTGGGGACACGGGCCTCTGGTGCGTCCCCGTGCCTTTCAGGGATGGCACAACCCCCCTCGCCTTGCCCGTGTGGCCTGGACATTTGGGGAAGTTTTCTCAAGCAGGTTCTAACCTTAATGCTCAGGCCATACATGCTGGTCAGACAAGTGCTGGTGAAGCCGCCCTGAGGCCCGCGTCACGCTCAGTGTGCCGAGTCCTGGAGAGTGTGCGGTTACGCTCCCCCTTTCTCTAAAGGGCCGCAATCCTCCACGGCCTCCTCCAGTGAACGTGATCGGTATTGTTAAAAGACACGTGTGAACTGGATTCTACAATAATTGTGCAAAAAATCACAAGTTCATCTGCTGTCTCTTAACTTCCAAGTCTCATTATTTTTTGAGTGGAGGTGTAATTGACGTACAACGTTATCTTAGTTTGAGGCGTACAACATAATGATTTGATGTTTGTATGCATTGTGAAACAATCACCACAGTAAGTCTGGGTGACATCTGTCACCTCACATACTTACGATGTTTCTTCTTGTGGGAAGAACTGTTGAGATCTGTCTTAGCAGCTTTCGTATGTGTGATGTTNTGTGTAATAAGACATAACTGAAGGAAAGAATCACTGTGTAGAATCAGGTGTTTCTTTTTTCGATATAAAAATTTGAGATAAGTAAATAGATTTGCGGGCCATTGATGTGAAGAGAATAAATAGAAATAGCAGAAGGACCTGGATTTCGATGCATCCTCTATAATAGTAATTCCTCGAAAAAAATTAAATACAGATAGGCCACCTCAATTTTTGAACTTGATAGTATATTATTTTCAAAAATTCAACTTTTATCAGTTTTAGTCATCAAGATGGCTTTAGGTGTGACTGATTTTTAATCCCATTTATTTCTCAGAAACCTGACATCAATAATTGAAGTTCTAGAATTCAGTTTAGTAGTTTTGTTTTCAACCTCTCGCAGTCTGAATTACAGCTATTTAAATAATGAGCTACACGTAAGTTCTGTTTGCAATATTATACAAAACAACCGTTCACAACACTAGGTTGCAGGTGGAAACAGGAGGCCGTTTTATACATGGTACTCGATTCAGCCATCTTCTTGCTTCTAAAAATCTAATTCTGAGACAATCACTACTTTTAAAACCATAGATGATTTGTGTTTCTGCATGGAAGGCAACATTTCACATTATACCTTTTCTAGAGAATGTGCAGAGAAGGAAGGTGTATGTGTGTGTGTGCGTGTGCGTGTGTGTGTGTGTGTGTGTGTGTGTGTGTGTGTGTGTGCAAGACGGAGGCGGGGAAGGGAGAGGTGATGGGTGTTAGACGTGTTTGGGGCGTCTGATCAGGCACAAAACTTTTAAGGAATATATTCCTGCAATTTCTTTTTAAAATATTGATTTTACTCAGTGAAGATGTTACTTTTCCCATTTATATATAAACTAAAATGAAGTAATTCTGTATCCAGTACCATCCAGGAATTACAGATACATAACATTAAGGCAGGTTCTCATTGAAGAGAATAAATAAAACGATTTTCTAACTCTATGTAATTTAGGTGACTAGCTATTATATGTATATATTTTGTTGTGATTCATTTTCTGTGTGTGATAACTTAAAAGTTTAATATCAAAAAAATGAATTCCAAGATGTCAATCTATAGAAAGGGAATAAAAACTAGTGTTCTCAGTAACAACAACAAAACATCTAAATACCTCAGTTTGGACACACCATTTCATTTTTTTGCTTTGTTTCACCCTGAATAAGATGGATACATGTACCAGGATGTTTGGGCGTGCTTTCCTCCGAGACCGCCCAAATCCAGGACGCAGATGAGCATATTTATAGCGCCCGGCAAACTGATTGCTTTGGGGATGACCGGCTCTAACTTGAGTGTGTACAGTTTATGAATGGAATGCACCATGGGATTTGAATTCCCTTTGGAAGCATACAGTGGCAATTAAAAAACAATCACAGCAAAAATGTATTTGATTTGATTTCTATGTCGCTGGACGCAGTCAGCACGTAGGTTTGGGGCATGAATCAATACAGCTTATCGCCTCTTCAAGGCCACTTTGGGAATAAGGATAGCACTGGCTGTCTAAAAGGGACTAATCTAAGCAAATGTCAATATTTGCCCCATTTGAAAAACCACAGCCTTCAGCTGAATGATGGGAATTCTAGGTTACTGAAGGAAAAATCGGTTTGATTATGTTTTGTCTNCCCTGATACTAATGGAACAATGGTTAAACTGCCTGGTATAAAAAGGGGCATGCTGTATAATAAAGTGAGACACTTCTTGAAAAAGTGCCCCTGTGTCTCCGCGCGTTTTCTCCTTTTTCCTCGCAGACTCCGCCTCCACCTGAGGGAACCCCTGGACCTGTGGGAGCTGGTCTCCTGCAAAGGACCAGGTGTGGGCAATGGAGAGAGCACCATGTTTCTTCTGACCTCCCAGTCGGTGACCTGCTGTGTCCAAATGCATCTTCTGTGCTCCATCCATGGGATCTTTGTGAGTCTGTCAGAAAGGATGTGTCCCCTGGGACAGCAGCACCTGGTGGTGACCACAGCAGCCCAGTAGCCAGGAATGGCTGGTGCTGGACGCATGGACGGTGGTGGCATTCAGGCCTCGTGCAGCCCTGTCTGCCATTCACCCAGGAGGAGGCCTGGAATTGCAAATAATTTGCTTCTTCTCTCTCAGCCAAGAGCTCAGCCTTGAACTCAGGTTGTCTGACTCCAAATCCCAGATTTCTTAATCTTAAAACTATCAAAAACAAGGTTCCATTCTAGTACCATTATAAAAAGAGTTGGCATTTCTGAAAATACTCTAGATTTTGTAAAAATGACATGAAAGCTGGTCTCTGTTTCTCTCACGGTTCTAGAAAAGATTAAAGTGTAACTACGTCTGCTGCAAAGTCTGTATCACATTACCTGTCCACCAGTGGCAGATATGCTCTCCTTGACAGGTGTTTGCATTTCTAGGTGAAATGAATTGATTGACGTCTCAGTGGAAATTACTATTAGAGGAAGTTGTTAGGGGTTTGAAGTTCTCTTAAACATAAAAATTTAGTTATTTCAAGATCATTTCAAGGATTTTTTTCCCCTTTCATGTTCACTAAAAATCATCTTAGCCGTGGTCATGGTTGTTTTGATTTTTTAACTAATAACTAAGCTTTCAAAAGACACTGAAATAATTCAGGGGAAAAAAATGAGGGTGAACAAAGCCTTTCTTAATATTCTGCAGTATTTACTGCATAAGATAAACTTTTCTTTTTTAAATGGAAAAAGAACTGTGTGCCTGATACGGAAGCTTCTTACCATTTGATTTGCTCCAAAGCCTCCTCTATTGTATTATTTTTCCTTTATAAGAATAAAGGAGAAAATCTCAGTGAAAAGCTATTTCCTAGGACATTACTTTGGAGATTGGTTTCTTTCTCTAGAGGACTAAAACCTCATTGTCACCTTTCACGGGATAATTTTTTGGAATATAAGCAGGAGACTCTAAATTTATTGTCTTGTATTTTGTTTGGCTTTAGATGAAAAAAAACCCCTTTGTGTGAACTGAAATTACAGTTGTATTGCATTGCATCAGAAAACAGAAGACATGTTCTCTGTGTGCACATGTGTGTCTGGGGACGCCATGACGTACTTACATCTGATAATTGGAAGTATATGCTGTTGAAGATGTGAAGAGAAGGCCTTTGACAAACACACTGGGGGCTTATTGAGGGCAAATGAGGGTTTCAAAATTTACTTTTGGATTTGGGGAGAAAAAGATTTTCACAGGATAGTGTGGCAAACTGAAAAGAGTTTATATCCATAAAATTTTAGAAGCTCGTGAGGTTCTCCTACATACTTTCTGTCCAAAAGTAAGGGAATGTGAAATAAAGTGGACAAAAGATACCAAGTCAAATAAATCCAGGTCAGGTAGAACCAGGACCCGTGTACTCATGGTGGGAACTCACTTGAGAATTGCACCCACGAGAACAAACGATGCCAGCTTTCAGCCAGGGTCTGACTTTTTTGGTTAATGGGTTTGTCACGGGCAAAGATTGTTTAGTTATGAAGTGTGACTGGCTCATTGTATACAATTGGAAAATAATGTAAAACTCCATGGATGAAAGACAGAAGAAATAAGTAGGTGAAAAATAATGCTATCCGGAAAAGGAATTGATTACATTAGGCAGTTTGTGATTTTACAGTGTATTAGAGGTTTACCTTCTGTGGTGAGGGTCCCAGCTCAGAAACAAACTTAGCATTCCCCTTGTGTTTTCAGCCTGGAGAAAATTTCATGGAAGTAATCATATAGGCTGATGTGACACGCGATTATTCTCCCTGAAACGCAAAGCTAGCAAAGGAAAGTCTTGGTGTTCTTTTGAAGGGCTGTGTCATTTGTTCAAAGGTGAATTAACATAAGCTTATTGTTTCTGGAAGATTGGTGGACATGTACTTCCAAGGTGGAGATACTAGGATATTTAGATAGTACTGGTGTTTTAGCACCTTCATATATTATTTTCTGTGAAAAATAGAGCAAAGGAGTGCACTAACGCTCTTAAAAGCTGACTTATTACATGAAGTGTTCACGAGAACATGACCATTTCTGAGTGACGTGTCATGTCTTTAGAAAAGTTTTCCTTCCCTGACTTACTCATCAGTGGTGTTCAGTTCTCACAGAATAGGAATTATTTAAATTCTAAGTAACTTAAGCAGTTGCTTTTAACTTGATCTCATCCTTGCCACTCTCCCCATTGGGAAGGCCATAGAATCATTTAAATAGAATATGTGACCAGCTAAAGGAAGAGGATTTGATAATGCATGAATCCTTTAATCTTAACACTTGAGAGCCTGCATCGTCCCTTGTATTAAATCATGCCGTCACAGAAAACTGTCAGACGGGGCTGTGGACTCATAGTTTCAATGCCCTTATGTTTCCTTGTAGACTGTTTTCTCTCTAATGTCTATAAATCCAATTTTGGTTCATATCTTTCTTCTGATATTCTAAAGCCTTGTCTCACTGGCTTTTCTCCCCTTTCTTGGATTTGATGTCAGGAACTAATAATGTCTTAGGAATAACATTCCTGGAATACATTAACATCCAGCAGAGGTTCATCGGTTAAGTTGATAAACTCCTAGCGTTGGAATAGATTTTTGGTGTCAACCCTGCTGCAAATGTCTCCTTTAGGTGCTGGAGCCTTTTTAAAGGAAGCTTTTTGTGTCCCCCACACTCGGGGGCATGTGACACCACAGACCTCCCGCCATGAAGCGCGGCGGTTATAAGCGCTGGCCTTGGAGTGACACTGCGTTGTGCTCCGTCTCCTTCCAGTTCTGTGACCTGGGACAGGCCCTCCAGCCTCGTCTTTCTCGTTTCTATATGCAGCGAATTGCCCTCACTTCAGAGTTGCTGTGAGGATTATCAAATGTAATTCATGTGAAGCGCGGAATGTGGTCGCTGGTGCATGATTATTATGGTCTGTATTGTCACTGGCTCTGTAGGCTTTTGGACTCAGAAGACCTCTTCCTCTGTTTCTCTCCAGAATCTCCATGTCTCAAATCATCAGTTAGGATGCTAGGAGGATTCGCTCGCATGGTTATAGTGAATCTTTTATGTGATGATAACAATCCTTCAGGCGTTTCAGGCTGCCCCCTGGTCCCTGCGCCTGGGGACACAGCCCCCGCCTGCTGGTAGGCTCACGTCTCATGGGGAGGGGCTCAAGGCCAAGTCCCTTCTGTGATACACTGAGGTCTAAATACTTCACAGTTAGACAAGGAAGCTAGCAAAATGTGAGATGCAATGCTCTACCCTCTTGGCTTGATAAACACGCCTTCAAGGTGACTAGGAAAGCCAAGTTAAAATTTTAGATGCTTTGTGGACTTTTGTAAACCCCTTGATAGCCCAATGCTGCTGAACGTAGCGAGGGAACCAAATCATGGCCTGTTGCCCGTCCTGCCCGCCTGCCCCTGAGGGGCTGTGCGCCCATGCACGGCTTCCCGCATCTCATGAGGAAGCCACTGTGACGTGAGATGGGTGAGATGGCAGTCACGGTACTCACTGTGCTTTGGAGCATGTGGCGGAGGATGGTTTCCTGTGTGTTGCTGTTGCTCACGGGCCCTGGAAGAAATGAAATTCGAAGATGCCCTCCTCATCTGTATTTGTAATACCTTGTTCTGCTATTCCTTTCCTGCCTTTTTATGAATTCTATGCCTCCATTGAACTTACTCAAGCATTATAATAATAAGGTTGGATTGAGTCATTACTGCAAAAACTAGCTACCTGGATATTTATGACTCTGTATTTGATAAATGTTTTTGTTTACCACTGTGTTCCCTAAGCAGAAAAAAAGAGAAACCCTTTAAGTTGATTTATTTATAACGCCTTGTCAGTTGAATCAGGGTTTGAGTTAGGAATACAGAGCTGTCTGGGCTGCCACATGTTATGTGCCTCTGTGCTTATGTCACCGACATGACTTGGAGAGATCACTCAAAGGCATTCAGCCTCAGTCCTTTCATTCATTTGTTCACTCACTCATCAAATATTTATTTACTTTCTATCATTTTTCAGGCTCTGTGCTCAGTACCAGCAGTAGAGTGGTGGGTATATATGGATATTTACAGTCAGGTTTTATGCACACGTACACATGTCTCCATTTGCATGTAAGTTATTATATTGGATACACACACATGCACAGACACATATGTACTTTTAACATGTCATTTTATATTTGCATACTGACCTTTGACCCTGAGCCATCTTGGAAATCTGTAAGATCACCACTTTGAAAAACACATTAAGTAAAGACAAGTCAGAGCAATTCCCTTGGAGATGCTGGTTGGAATTTCGGATGCACCTGCCAGCGATTACTCTTAAAGCTTGGAAACTTATGTTTACAAGTAATGAAGTGGACCTAGAATTCAAGAACTGTAAGAGGTCTGGGTGGCATCTCATGGGACTGAGATGTCTGTGGCTGTCCCATGGGATTATGTTGGTGTATGACAGAAGGATGAAGGTGTGATGTGGTGAACATCTTTTTTAATCTGCCCAGGATCAGCTCAACCCCCAACCCCCAAACACTCTCTGTGATAATAACACCTGGCTTTTCTGTGTGGAAGGTCTCCTAGACTCTCAGTATGTGTTGCCTGGGTAGGTGGCTCCAGTGGTGGGTGCAAGACCCACCTGGACAGTCAGGTTACCTTGTCCAGTTAGCAGGCTTATTTGTTCAGACTTGTGAACGGGACCCCATAAAGACGCATGTAGCTTGGCGACAAACATTTACCTGCAACTTTGGGGAATAAAGGAGGCGTCTCCTGTCCTCCTTGGATTTTTAATGTAGTGGATGTACATGCGAAGGTGCTGCTTGCCATCTTTGATCCCTTCAAGGGCTTTGTGACAAAGGACAGCATAAAACATACTGAAAAAGTGAGAAGGAAAGACAGCATCCTGCTGACATCACATAAGGCCTTGAATCAAGTGGTGATTAAATGAACTCACCCTTGAACATCTCACGTTTAAGTTGCCTGTCCATTAATTGCAATTATCTGAGCTTCCATTCATACAGCATCCCTCATCAGCTCTGTCTGATGGTTTCTAGATAAAGAGCCAAGGAAGGTCACGTTCGGGGTTTGGGGGGACCCCTGACCCTTGCTCTGGTCCATAGGTAGAGTGTGTATGGGCCTGTGTGTGTGTAAATACGCAGACTTCTGCACCAACACTCAGACGTGCACAGGTGTAATTTCATTCTCATGATCACTTCTGCTCTGATATAATAAGAACCTAGGAGTAGGCTGTCCACAGCGGTTCTAGTAGCATGTTGACGTCATCATGAGGCAGCGAGACTCTGCCTTCCTATTTTTCTGCTTGGCTCTCCTTACAGCATAAAGCTTGTTCGCATGCTCATTTGATGGCTACCGGATCTATCACCATGACATTACTGTCCCAAGCAGGGAAAAGGGAAGGATGAATGGTCAAAAGGAAAATTAAAAAAAAAAATAGTTTACAAACAGAGAGGAAAAGAAAATGAGGTTAACAAGCCCAAGTGTCCCATGTTTCAAGGACTTATTTTCTTTCCAGCAGCCCTATCAGAAGCTCCTGTTGCATCTGATAGACAAGGATTATGTCACATGATGCAGGATGTGGAAGTTCCCAGTGATGCAGTGGTGCGGTGAGGACAGCGGACGTCACGGGTGCATGGCCTGCGTCTGCGGTAACCCTACGCGGCAGGGGGTGGCCACAGCAACCTGCCCAGAGTCACCTGCCCAGAGTAACCTGAAAAATCTTAGAAAGGGTGAAGAGCGAGGAAATTCAAAACAGAATGAACTCCCTGGCACGATCCCATGGATGCAAAGTAAGAACATACGCAGAGAAGAAAAGCAACAATCACACAAGCGCCATAAGAACAGCAGCGACCATGGGATGCACGTTACAAATAACATGGAGAGAGGAAGGGAATGTGAGCGGGGAATGGGGACTAAAAGCGAGGGTCTTTCAACTCGATACTGTGCAACGAGCTGAGAAATATAGTTAATAAAACACCTTCTCTAGAGCCCCAAAAAAGACAAAAATAAATAAATCAAGGATTTTAATTCCATTGTTTCAAAACCTCTTTTTCTATGCTGTTCGCTTAAGATCTAAAGTGGTTGGGTCTACACTTGGTATAAAAAGCAGTTGGACATGATTACTTCAAATTTAACACTAGGTTCAGTACAATAATAATAGCAAAAACTTGCCATTTTAGTGTATATAAGAAGATATGAGCTGCTATACCTACAAACAATAATAATAATGGTATTATCATTATCAAACATTTATTGAGGGCTTCCTAACTTGGAATTTCTGAACTAAGTTATTAATAAGCTTATAAAAATCACATCAAAATTAGTGGGAAGATAAATTTGCCACCTACATTATCTGTAAACTATTCTTATTGCCATTGGATACACCACATTTTTGCATATATTAAAGTGTTATAAAATATCTCTTTGCCTCAGGAAACCATCTTAGAAAATTGCAAAAAAGAGGTACATTTATGGAAATTATCAGAAATAGATACACATACATATAAGAAAGGTTATCATATTACTATGGGTCAAATGATTACCTTTTAACAAGTGAGTTTAATCCATTTATATTTATTGTCATTACTGCCATGTTTTCTCTTTCCATAGCATTTCTTATCTCAGCCAATGGCGAGTGCTACCACAGAATTGTTCCCTCAAAATGCATATGCTGATGTACAGCTGAAACTAATTCTAAAAAATGTGTATTTCATAATAAAAAATAATTAAAAGAAAAATAAATAAATAAATAAATAAAATTATGCTTATGGC
>NW_017731591.1:611179-612474 GCF_001890085.2 Hipposideros armiger
TCCCCCTGTACCCGGACGCCTCCCACTCTCCCCTGGTCTCCTTGCTCCAGAATCCGGTTCACCACGGAGGACGGAGCAGGCGTTTCTGATCCCTTCAGCTGCACCGGTAGGCGGGGCACTTGGAAGGTGACCGACAACGAGGTCCCCCCTGGGCTGGGCAAGCGGCCCGTGAGTAAATCCTGATCGCTGCCTGTCTCTGCAGGTCGTTTTTCAACGCAGCTACTCCTCTATCTGTGTTGCATTGTCTACGGCTGCTGCTCTGCTGTAATGGAAACATTGATCGTTGTGACAAACCCACGTGGCTTGCACAGCTGAAATTACTTACTCCCTGGCCTTTTACAGAAAAACTTCGTGGCCTCCTGCAGAAGAAAAGAGGGCAGGGGGCGTATTACAAAATGGTAGCTGTCGTCGCAGCGAGGGGATGGGGGGAGTTTCGGCAGAAGAGATACTCAGGGGAAAGAAAGCATGCTGAGCCGACATGAGGGCGAACCAGCAGCTCTATTCGGTAACAGCAACCACTGCATGGAGGTTTCGGGGGAGCAGAGCGCGGAGGTGGCCTCCTGCTCCCGTGGCTGGAAGCACGCAGCAGGCTCGAGTCAGGCTGCTTACGCCGGGCCGGGTCGTCCACCAGCCTGCACCCAGCGGACCGGACCGGCCGACCGACGGCCTATTTGTGCACATGACTAAGCAGCATCCGTCCACTGCCCGCCCCAAACCCACCATGGCTTTAAGGCCCGCTCCCAGTGCATCCAGACAACACTTAGCAAGTGAGTATGTCATGCGCCTGCTTCTTGCAAAAGCAGGCTCCGCCCTGCGAGGACCCCGCAGGCTCCGCGAGCACCCGGGTGTAACGGACGCTGCCGGGGGCGAGGGAGCGTCGGCTGCACGGCAGGGATGCGAGGAGGAGCGAGACCCTTCTGCAAACGTGGGCTCGGTGTTTTCACCGCACCAGGCAGCTTTGCAATTAGCGAAGGGTGAAGAGTAAGTTTTTAAAGACTGCGTTTTCATGAAGCTTCCCCCGAGGTTCTCTTTTGTTCTTTTGCTCGGAACACGTTCCTTCGTTTTGTTGGCCCACTGGCTGCCATGCAGATGAAGGCGGGCCCTGCTGCGGGAGGCGAGCCTTGTCTTCCAACCCTGCCCAGCTCGCGGTTGTCCGGCAAATGTCTGTTGTCCAGGCGCCTGTGTTCCTGTCAGTGGCCCCTAGACTTGGAGGCTGTGCCCAGACCTGCGAGGGTCCCAGAGGCGGAGGACCCCGGCCAGCACCTGGATTCGGGCTGACGGGACTAGTATACCGA
>NW_017731591.1:612540-624405 GCF_001890085.2 Hipposideros armiger
TACAGCTGAAACTAATTCTAAAAAATGTGTATTTCATAATAAAAAATAATTAAAAGAAAAATAAATAAATAAATAAATAAAATTATGCTTATGGCAACCAGAAAAAAAAAAGCTGAATGCTTTACATCTTATAAAAAAATAAATTTCAGATGGGTTAAAAAAAATATTCATATGTTGAAACCTTAACCGCAAATTCAACAGAATGTGACTGCATTTGGAGACGGGGCCTTTACAAAGGTCATTAAGTTAAAATGAGGTGGTTAAGGTGACTGGTGTCTTTATAAGAAGAGGACAGTGGGACTGACAAAAACGGTACACCAGGGCCCCATGTGCTGAGCGAAAAGGTCATGTGAGGACACAGTGAGAAGGCCAAGAAGAATCCAGCTCTGCCAACACCTTGATCTTGGACTTCCAGCCTCAAGAACAGTGAGAAAATAAATTTTTGTCATTGTTTAAGCCTCCCATCTGTGGTGCTTTGATATAGCAGCCCCAGCAAACTAACCTAGGGAATGATTTCAGGATTTCTAATATTGCAGTAGTGAAAGCTGGGAGAAGTCCTTTTAGACACAGAATCTACCAGACATGGCAACAGATTGGATGCTAGGCATAAGAGGGGAGAAGAAGCAACCCTCTGTTGAATACCCTTTAAAATGAAATTAGAAAGCGAACTCCCACATGTTGTTATTTGGTTGATGAATTCTCAGGGCAAGGATGCCAAGCCTGTGATGATGCAGCGTGTGGGCACGCCAGCCTGTTCTACCCCGCAGCATACGCAGAACTTTGTGGATTCTCCATCTTGCTTCAAGCCAGGAGAGCTCCGTAAAGCAGCACTTCAGGTTTATAGCACGAAACCCACCTCCCTGGAATGGAAGCTCCGCCCGTGGCTGGAAACAGGCGAGCTGAGGAGTTTTATGAACGCTCGGGGTTGCGGCAGCTGGATAGGGGCACTGGGAAATCAAACCTCTGTAGTTCTCTCTGAGCTGTTCTCTTACAGATGGTGCTGGGAGTTGATGTTTGTATGTGTTTTGTATATGATGGTGGTTCTGGCCAAGAAGAAAAAGCTCATAAGACCATCTACTCTCTCATTCAATTTCTTGGAGCAAAAATCAAAATAAGATAAGAATATTAATTGGTAACTGCAGTCTTTCAAAAATAAAGATCTGCGCAGAGGATTTTAAGTGACTTCTTTGGGGTTTACTTGCTTCATATACTCTGTAAATCGTGGAGGCATTTATTACTACTGTAAAATGGAAATTGTAGAACTGACTATTTACTTATAAGTTTCAAGTATACATTTTCTGTAATATATGTAGACTGGTTTATAATGTGGTGTACATAAAAATGACATCAGGCATATAATTAAAGAAAGCTTTTGAAACCTGTGATTTCTTCTATTGTAGGTCTTTTTATTTTTGTGGAGGGATTACCATAGAATGAAGTAAAGCACTGCATACATCTCATTTACTTGAATAAACTGGCCAACTTCTCTGCTGAGAGTCTCTACTGAGAGTATTTTTCTGTAGAAAGAGAAGACAGGTTTGGATTTCTTGTTTGCATTCCCTCTATAAAAATCAATGCTGGGCTGGCAGATTTGTAAATGTTTACTCTGGGCAGCAACTCCAAGGCAGCAGTTTTTTCCACTGCACAGTGGTCTATCTGTTCAGTCACTAACAAAGATCTGCATGCAACAAATTCTGGAAAATTCCATGAATCAAGAAATAGCATTGGTTAAGAGACACGTAGAAAAGATTTCTATTAGTCTCTTAATCATCTTAATAAAAATCTACTCCTGTGTCATGCTTTGGGTTGATGCTCTCGGACAATCTGTATGAATCATTAGAGTTCAGCATTTATGCCTTTGAATAAGATATGCATGACAGACTTTCTATGGGTAGGGAAAAACGAGATTGTAAGAATGAGGTATTCATGGACTGTTGAAAAAGTGAAAAGGACAGGATTCAATAGCAGTGGAGTGGGCACTGCATTTGTCCCCAAACATCAAGTTTAGAAACAGAAAATAATTGCATATTTAAAAGAATAGTGCAAAATATATATAAGAACATCTAGAATCAGATCTTTAAATTACTACTACATCTAGAGTTCTAAAAATAACTTTATATTACTTTTTACATTTTGAATATAAAATTAGAATATAAAGAACTGGTTAGTATCTTACAGTACCACATTGAACTCTACATTTCTCCTCCCTTCAGTAATAATCTGTGCTGTTCTACATACTTTCAGAGTATGTGCAACTAGAAGACTTCCTCAATAATCTCTTTTAAGGAATAAAAAGTACTTTAGTATTTTTCTAAGTAGTGTTATTTCTGATTCCTTCTTTTCTTAAATAATATGTGAAATATAGACTTGCACTTCAAGAATTAAGATAAAATTCTTCTGTAATCTGTGATAACCACTCCCCTTATTAATGGCCAGACATTCCCTGGAATGTATTCTCTATGATGTATCAGATAATTATAATTTTTAGGACCACAAATGAAAGGAATGCTGACTACTGATTCTTAGTGCGCCTATATTAAATCACCCAAATCGAGTTCCAGAGGGCAAAGTGTGAAAATTCAATTTAAAAATGTAATCTGGGGATGAGAAAAGAATCTTTTCACAATGAGAACTGCACCAAATGCCTCTTAGCTGGGCAGAGATGAATTTCTGATTGAGGCTCTGGAGCCCTTTGAGGCGTGTGAGATAAAAGTCAGCATTGAGGGTACCTACAACTACATCGTCCCTTTTCCCTGTTTAATGAAAAAGCCATAGTGACACTGCTGCCATCTGGAAACCCAGGGCCTTAAGTAGCTGCTCAAGGGACCAGAAGGCGCCTGCAGCGCCTTCAACGCCAACACGGTGGCTCTTAGGCTCCGCACAAAGCGTGGTTCCGTTTTGCTAAGTTTTCTGAGAAGACGAATGGTGGTGTAGCCAGAAAACCGATGGCCCTAGGCCAAGTCATTAGAAAATGGACTTAACACAGGGCAGTGGGTCCTCACGGAGCTAATCTCACAGGGTTTTGATACTTCAACCGGAAAGAAAGCAAGGTGGTTGAACTTGTGTCCAGAAGCCTCAGACCCAAGTGAAAAACTAGAGAATGTGATTGTGCACCGTTGTTTCTGAGAATGGGGTTGAGAGGAGGGACAGAGTTATTTCTTCCCGAATTAAGAACACAGCCCATTTTTGTTTATGGTTGCAAGAAAAGCCATTCCCCCGCGCCCCCCATCCAGCGTGTGTGGAATGAGATATTCCACAGGCTTAGAGATGTAGATGAGATCAGCTTCGCATCCGGATTACTGTGTTTAACTTGCGTTAAGGCTGTCTGTTGAGTCATACCCAGATGAGAATGTTTTAGATATGCAATCACCCCGAAACTAAAGGCATATTGTAACGACCTCTTTGGCAGCTGAACTTTCAGGTCTGCACATGTACTCGGCAGGCGACATAACCGAGTGAGGAAGGTCGGCTGAGAAAGAGCCGATTCTGTGCTGCGGAATCGTACTGATGCGCAGCCTCGCGGTAGGGGCGGTGCTGGGGTGTGGGGGGGATGGCAGACTCATGCTCAGTCTGAGTGGGTCAGCACTATGATTTTCCCCACTTTCCAAGAGAACATGGGGCTTTAGATTTTATATAGAATCTGCAGTTTAAAGTTGGCAGCCATTTAAAAAGGCCGAGCTCCAGCAGTGTGAGAAGCCAAGCGTATCACGGGTGAGAAGGCGGGGCAGCCGGGCCGCGCGTCCCCCTGTACCCGGACGCCTCCCACTCTCCCCTGGTCTCCTTGCTCCAGAATCCGGTTCACCACGGAGGACGGAGCAGGCGTTTCTGATCCCTTNGGTTCAGTTCTACACAGGAGGGAAATACCTCATGGAAGCTGGCCTGTGCCTGTGTAAGCTCGAGGGAGGACATGGCTCGCAGTTTGTATGAATTGATTTATGTAGCCCTACTTAACATCATTACTCTCCAGATTTCGGAAGCTATTTGGGTAAGGAAAAATGAGAAATGAAGGTCATTTCATGGCTCTCAAACTTTTTCATTTAGAAATACGAATATGGTGATTAAATTTCTATCCAGTTCTTTAAAATATATATATAAGTGACCAAAATCCAGGGATGATTTAAAGCTGATACCATGCATCCCTTTGAAGAGTCAGATGCTCGTAGAGCTGAGCCTCAGTTCCATGCCTGAACTGTCGCGCGAGCAGGTCTTCAGGAAGAGGCAGGCCCGAGCTGCTGTTTAAACTGTCAGCTTATGGCTCGTCAGAGGGCAGTGGGGATCGGACAGCAAAACCCAACAGGTGAGCCAAGAGAGGAACCCACAGTTAGGTTTGAGACGCAAGGCGGAAATTAAGGTGGGCGGCAACAGAGGTTCGGTTAGAAGTCACTCAGCAGCAGACAGGAAAACAGCAGCGGGAAACAGTATGCGTAGTGGACAGGAATGCAGACTTTTGGTGCCAGAAACGTTGGATTTGATCCCAGCTTTGACATTCATTACATCCAAAGTTTGTGACTTCTGTAATTACTTCATGGTCCTGAGCCTCAGTGTCTTCATCTGAGAAATGGGCTAACGGTGCCCACTTGATTCCACCATCCGTGAGCAGTAATTGAAATGCCGCCTGTTGCTGTGCTGCTCCTTGAGCTTTAGAGCTCAAGACGGTGACACACGTGCTCAGGATGCCCCTCAGCCAGACTCAGCTGTCAGTGCTGGAAGCTGCTCTTTCTATGGGATTTGTCATTATGATCCTTGTAATGAACCCCACCAGCTATGTCCTGGTTTGCACAATAGTTCATGCACAACCAGCCCAGTTCTCGCTCCAAAGGTCCTTATGCTGTCAGAGTATCCCGAACTAACGTCTTGGTTTTCATTCACACGTTTGCAACGCTGCCTTTCACATTGGATGTGATGTGAATTTCGTTTGAAGTTCCTTGAAATGGTAGTGATTTCTGTCTGTCTACCGTTCAGGTTTCTCCCTATATTTTAAGATTCTCCTTCTGTGAGACTTGGTATGACATAGTAAAAAGAGTTACGCCAGGGTGGGCTGAGAAAGAGGAAAGTCATGTTCCAGACGATCTGCTTTTAGATGCGATTCTTGTATGTAATGATTTCATTTGAGGTCCTTTCCAGGTACCACTTTACATTATGGCATTTCACAATGCATTTCTAACTGCCCTAAGAATATTTAACAATAGTTCTGATTCAAAATACAGAAATCAAGGTAATTAGAAGTTAAACAGTTTCATTTCAGTTACTTACCAGGTTTTCAACTTTAAAACTGAGCAAGTAAAAGATTTCAGTGAGAGAAATTAAATTCCATCTAAAGGAAAATGGAATATTTTGATCTGTGATTTTAAAGGGATTTGAAAGAATGTTTTTAAATTAAATTTATTGGGGTGACAATGGTTAGTAAAATTACATGGGTTTCAAGTGTACAATTCTGTAATACAGCATCTATATATCATGTGTGCTCACCACCCAGAGTCAGTTCTCCTTCCATCACCATATATTTGACCCCTTTACCCTCATCTACCACCCCCTCCCCCCTTACCCTCTGGTAACCACTAAACCATTGTCTGTGTCTATGAGTTTGTTTTGTTCCTTTGTTGCATTTGGTTTTATATCCCATATACAATAACTAATTTTTTAAATAAATGCAGGTCTTTATTGGCTAAAATTGAATTAAGTGGTGCTCTTTAATATATGGAAAGCAGTGGACTTTAAGGGGAAGTTTACAGATGTATCTTAAGTTAGAATGATGTTTGACATTGATACAAACTGATAGAAAAAAGATACCAAGGTTTAGTTTGTTTGTTTGGAAATGTGTTATTACTGGCATCTGTACTTTGATAAAATTCCAGATGTTTCTTATTCTTGATTTTAGATTTTAGACTTACGTTATCACATATAGAATTACTTGGTGACATAAATATTAATTTTCAATTAGCTTATGTTATAAAGTTTACATGTAAAGTATTTTAAGAGTGTAACAATCTTAAGGAACATTATAGTTACTCAAAGTAGGACAGATTTGAATGGATGTTCCCAAAGATATTTCACAGAATTACGTCCTGAGTGTTCTTTCATANGCAAACATGCGTCATGACTTTCCCGACGACCCAATACTTCCCTAAAGTTCATGTTCACTTTAACGTAATACGGCAGGAACACGGGGGTGGTGCGCAGGTCACCTCCTCCTACACCTCAGGGGCTGGGCGTGTGACGCAGCTGAACCGAGTGGGCCACAGGGACAGCCACGCACCCAAGGCGAGTGTCTCCTCGAGCGCTGGCAGCCACCACCTAATTCAGTGGCCCTCAGTTCCCAGGTGGTTTCATTTTTTCTACATTTTTGTCATTGAATATCTAAATCTTATCAAATAATTCAATTAGTTAGAAAAAGAAAGCACCACCAGCCAACCAAAGGTGTCTGCATGTGGAAGGGGACCTCTAGTGACAGCAGAGAGCCAGGTGTGTGGTTTTGGTAAAGGCCGTACCTCTCTGGCCACGCTGGTTCCCACCGTGGTCAAACGACTGGTCCCTGTGGAGCTGGAACGAGGACTCTGAGGGGCTGGCGGCGGAGACTTTCTGACAGCACGATGGCCTCCAGGGCTTTGGCCGCCTTTAAGGAACAGTTTAGAATGGCTTTTGTCAGGCTTCTCCTTAGCTTGGTGAGCAGGTGTCTTATTATTTCCAGGACAAGATGAAGACCTGGAGTTTTGCGGTAGTTCTGCACATAACTCTTTTTGGACATCGAGCAGGAATATACAGGTTCCCGGGCAGAGTGTGGAGCCTTATTTCTTTCAAGTTGGCTCCGTGAGACCCACAGTCTAAAAGAAGAGACCAGTGTGAAGGGAGTTCGTAAGCGTGTCACAGGCACTCGGGGGGTAGACGTGAGTGTTCGGGTTCTGTCCATTTTCAGCTGCTCAGAGATCCATAAACGCCAGGCTACAGGAAGCGACACTGGTAGGATTGCCATTAGGTGGATGTGTCTGCGTATATACGGTGCTCAAATATTATACATAACTGTGCAATATAGAATGCTTCAAAGCATGGCTGGCATGTGCATATGTATTAAACATGACTGCAATGTATATATTTCATACATGCACATGTAAAAATTTAGGATCTGTTATTTTCATTTTTCTCTATATTTTCTGATTTGTTTAATGAGTACATATAATTTTTAAATTAAGAAATACATAGTAAGATAAAGTATACTGAAGTAAGTGATCAAATAGCTTATTGCACGAAAAAGTTTTTTCACATGTTTATTAAAGATCAGAATGAAATGAAGTCCCTGTGTTAGTATATTAATTCAGCATGCCTTTATTGAATACTAGTGAAGCCTGCTATGTACTCAGCCATAATATTCTCATAACTATATTAATATTTACATTGCAAGCAGCAGTTAAGCAGAGACGGCAAATGCAGATTCCACACACGTGTTACTAGCTGCATGAAGAGTGATGTCAGTTAAGTGGAGAAGCTCAGCGAGAAGTAGTAACAGCACGTGAGATTCCTCCACCCTGTGTGGACGTCCAGAGGAGACGGGATGAAGAGGAAAGTGGGTGTGGATAGCCAATGAGACGTGGATTTGCCGGCTGTTATTTGGGGTTGAGAAGGCTTCGTGCCGTGAACCTGGGGGAGAAGCCATTGCCTGCCTCTCCTGACTGCTGAGCAGCTCGACCTGGAATATCGTGCTTACTGCAGAAAGACAGTATTGAACATAGTATCGGCGGCAGTTAGAAAAGAGCAGAAACATAGGAGAGGAAGTGAAGCCGTAACTGAACATTAGAAACTAATTGAATTAACTATGCCTAAATGAATTAGTAATATGCTCATACGAAACATAAAAGAGCTAGAAATCATGAAGCAAAGCTACAGAAAAATCTAGTGGAAATGTTTATAGAACATTCTATGACAATTATAAAGGTAATGTTTGGAAATTTTAAAAAAGCTACCAGTGGTGAGTGTTGCTGGGTAATGCACTGTTTTCCATTTGTAATTTACTTATTGATTCTCAATAAACTTATCTTGAACTGAATGGGTTGAAAAGATTATTTCTGTTAAGTACATTCATAGAATTAAAAATGCCCTTTTGTTCTCCGTCTTATAGGTAACAAATAAAATTGATGCTTTTCTACTATTAACATTGCAATTGAATAAAATGCTAGGAATAGGATGATTGTTATTTTAAATTAGTGATACTCGATATTTTTACAATAAAATGAATGACGAAGAGCCTGCACATATTTTTCAAAATATATTGGATGCAGTGCCCATCATTCTGAAGGTCATGTCTTAAATTAGTGAAAACCTAGTGAGACTTGATAAAGTTCAAATCACACGGTTCTCAATGAAATAGAGAAACTTACATATGAACTCGGCGGCTGCAGAATGCGCCCCTCAAGCCTCCAAGTACAGAGATTTTCCTCGTCCGTGTTCTCTAGCTTGTCACGAATCCGTGGCCAGTTTGTCCTCAGCTTCACGTGGACTGCTCCCCATCTGAGAGGGAGCAGAGCACGGCGCTGAGGCTGACCTTGGGTCATACAGGACTCTTCTCAGAGCTGACTTTGTCTAAGTCCTTGCCAACTTTTTTTTTTTTTTTTGAAATTGCAACAGCTGAGGATGCTTCTGTCCAACCTTTTTCTTCCTCTCCTTTATTCAAGGTCAGACGGACATGGATATCTGCCGGCTCTTCCCATCTGCATGTTCATTACAGCCTTGGCATCTGCCTCATGGAGAAATTTCTCGATTCTACACCTTGAAGTTCTTCTATTCAGATAGCTCCCAGATGTGGACAGATGCTATTTCTGGCAATTAGCTTTTTGTATTCAAAACTATTTTTGCAAAATTAAGAGAGATTTAGATCAAGCTAGTCAACTGAACAGAGAGTTACTTAACTCTAACAAAAATTTAAGATTTCAGGGGAAATAGATAAAACATGCCCATCACAATTCTTGAAAAAAAATTAGACGAAAAATTATGAGGGAACTTACTAGGGATAGAAAATAGATAAAACTAAATGGACAAATGCTGAAGAAAATGTAGCTCAAAAATTACGAGACAGAAAAATATTTGACAGTATGAACAAAAAGTATAAACTTAAATATAGATTTAAGAGAAGTTTGGAATGAAAGATAATTTTTAAGACAGTAAAATTTGTTTACATATGTGGTAAAATTATGTATTTTAGAAGAAGAGCTATAAAATGAAAGAATTTTCAAGAACAAGAAATTAAGAAATTTTGAAAAAAAGTATGAGAAGATATAACAAATTTCTGTAGAATAAAAGACACCATGACAAAGTTAAAAGAAAAATAATCTGGGAGAAAATATCCATTAAAAATTTTCATTGAAAATATATAAAGTGCTCTTACAAATCAATAATGAAATGCCAATAAACAGCAAAATGGATACAGCTTATAGATAAGCAGTTTGAAGAAGAAATATATGCTTATTGAACAAGAACCATATTAAAAAAAATTTAATCTCACTAATTACCAAGGACATGGAAATTAACAAATTGGCAGTATGTCAAAATTAGAAATTTAAAGAGATTTTGATTATGCAGTTTGACTTCTAGCTATCTATTCTAGAAAATATTTGTCCATGATCATAAGGCAGGAAATGATACTGAGCCAGTACAGTCTGTAATAATACCTTTTTTTTTTTAATGGCCAGCTAGTTCTGAGCGTCGGGGCATCTATTTTTATTGGGCAGCATCCAAATGATTCTGAATGTTAAATATTTTGAGCATCACTCTTGGCACAAAGTTACTTACAAAGATATTCATTGCAGCATTGCTTGTAATGAAAATAATGATTATTATTTTTAAAAAGAAGACAATTTAAGTATCTCTCAGTAAAGGAATGAACTAATAGATTATGCATATTCTCATGAGAAAGTGCTATCGTAAGTGAACTAAATCAACCCGTGACAAGATGAATAAAGCTTAAAGCCCGATACTGAGTTTTTCAAAGTTTCAAAATGATACATACAACTTGATTTTATTTATTTAAAGTCCTGAATCATAAAATACCAACTTGCTTTAATGAATTGTAATGTACCAGGGGTGCCAAAGAAGTGGACACTGGTCAACATCACTCAAGCAATAGTTCGCAGTAATCAGAAGTGTCTGGACGCTGATAGGAACCACTTGGAGCACCTCTTGTAATTGCAGGAGTCAAACATGACTAGTATTCATCTTTTGTTAACTGTATATATTGAGGATTACAATTTTAATAGTTTTTTTTTCTTAAAATGTGTATACATTTTTTTTGCACCCTCTGTGTAAGTGATTATACTTATGACTCATTATGAGGAGTTGGCGCACGCCATTATGGAGGCCGAGAGTCCCATGATCTCCCATCTGGGAGCTGGACACCCAGGGCGGCAGTNGCTTGCCGTCCTGGGGGACCAAGAGTGTAAGCCCCAGAGGCCACAAGGCCAGGCCACCCGAGGGTGGCCCCGGGCAGCAGCTGGAAGTCGGGGGTCTAAACAGGGTGTAAGCTCCGTGTGGCGGACATCTGAGCTGGCCCAAGCCGAGACCGACGGTAAAGATGGCGGCCCCCAGCGTGCGCTCCCGCTATGCACCGGGCGGACGCGCAGACCCGGATGTGCGGGGCCCGGATGTGCGCAGACCCGGATGTGCAGACCCGGATGTGCGCAGACCCACAGGCGGAACTCCGCTTGGAGCCCGAGGCCTCTCACAGGCAGGCAGCGTGTTCGTGTCACCGCGGTGCGGCGCCCGGTGGCGGTGGCAGCCAGCCGAGGGCTGTGCCGTGGGCCGGGGGCACCGTGCCACCCGGAAGCAGAGGGAGCGGGCAAGTCCCGCGAGCTCCGGAGCCAGAGACGGTGCTGCACAGCGGGCGCCGGGAGACGCGCTGAAGGTAAGTGCCGGGGCTTCGGCCTCACCGTTCAGTGAGGGCCCAGCCGCTGAGGGCCGTGGGTCTCAGAGCTCCTGTTTGGGGGTGATCAGACTTGTGTGTCGCAATGGAACACGACTCCTTTATGATTAACAGGCTCTGGACGTTTCTGGATTACGGATTCGTTCAAACTGTCCAATTGCCGACAGTACACATTCGAACTGATTGTTTGGTTCCTTGGTAGGAGCTCGAAAAACATGACACCTTTAAAATCCACCACACTGAGGGCATAACCTTCCTGTCATGAATGTCTGGTTTCCGTGTCCTTTGAGGTGAATCTTCATTCGGGACCAAGACCGTTTGCGCACCACATTGTTGTAAACAATCCATTTCTCATCACCAGGTATCAGTCGCTTCAAAAAAGGATCGTTTTCCTCATGTTTAATGAGCATATTGCAGATGTTTACATGCGCCGTCACATGAATTTAAACTTTGAGTTCATGCAGAACCCAAATATTGGTCTTGCTTCCGTATCCCAGCTTCTTCAGGTGGTCGTGAACACTGAGTGATGGATGTTCAATGTTTCTGCAATCTCTCGTGTCATGTAACATGGGTTTGACTCCATCAATGCCTTTATTTTGTCGTCATCAACCTCGGTGGGCCTCCCTGACCAAGGAGCGTCCTTGAGATAAAAATCACCAGCACGGAAGTTCGTGAACCATCATTGGAACTGATGTTCTTGTAGAGCATTGTCACCATAAACTTTATGCAACTTTTCACAAGCTTGACGTGTGTTCTTCCCTTTATGGAAGTAAAATGGTAAAATATGGCAAAAATGCACAGTTTGGTCTTCCATCTTCACCTTATTGTAAAACCTCCAAAACCCAACCAAATCGCTCAATTTTTTTTAGAATGAAGCTAGAACTGTCAGCTGTCAAATGACAGAGCAATAACATAGATGCAAGTGACTCTAGTACTTCCAAAAATGAACTGGTGCCATCTGT
>NW_017731591.1:629215-640856 GCF_001890085.2 Hipposideros armiger
TTCTTACAGAAGAGAATTGTGTCAATTATGGCAAAGTCGCTCTTAAATTTTATGTAATTTTCAAATACATAAAACATTTCATAAAATTGAAAAAACTAGTAAAATGAAGCATTCAAATGGCAAATCCTTCATTTTTCTCGTTTTTTCCATTCTTATGGTTTTAGAATTCTTGCAAAATTTAGTCAAATATTTAAGCATTTTAAAATACTATAAATATTACTTTTCAAGGATTCCATTTTTGGAGTTGATGTTGGTGACGGTATTTTAAAGCAGGTTTGGCTGTGTCACCGTTTTCCTGTTGTTCCTCCAGGACTGAAATGAAATTCCCCTCAATTCTTTGAAGTACATTCATAAAGCATCTTTCAGGGGCGTTTGTTTGGAAATAGAGGCAACCTTGAAATTTATGATTCACGTGAAGTTTGACACAGATTCTAACAGTACTTTTAAAGGCTTGTTGAAGTCTTTTTTTCCTAAATGAAGTTTCACAGCACCATCATAATTTGTATTTTTTTGATTGAAGGATGGTGAGGAACTGACTCAGAGGCCCGGGAGTCTGTGGTGAATGCCGACAGGTGAGAATACTGTGTGCTCAAGTTTATTTTTAAAGTGAAAAAGATTCCCTGTGGTTTTAAAATCTTAGGCAGATGTTTTTCTAATATACTTAAAAGAAAATTAAACCTATACATACATACATACATTTTAGTAAGCGTCTAAATTTGCATATTAAATTTTAAAAATACTGGATTTGGAATGAGATAAAAAAAATCTAAATGCCTAGACACAGGTTGGTGGCTTCCTTAGGAAATCAAATGAGGAATAAATGTTTAATTCTTGATTTACGCTCATAATTTTCTATTCTGCTCTTTTTGCATTGGATATAGTCATAACTTTGGACCATTTCAAATGTTACTTTGATGTACAAAACTTGATTATATCTACTTGACAGTTAATGACTTCATCATACCTAATTTGGAGTTGTTATAATTTTTACTGCCCAAGATGTCTAGATGTCTTTTTAAAAATAAGATGTATCTCTAAGATTGCAAAATCTTTATCACTGGTCAGTATCAAAAACAAACAACCTATTTTTGGACTTCAGACTCTCTCTCTCTCTCTCTCTCTCTCTCTCTCTCTCTCTCTCTCTCTCTCTTCTATGTCTATGTGTATATATATATGCACACACATTTCTATAAAAACGATCATATATGTGTACATATGTAATTAACGTGTGTGTACATAGATACATGCTCACACACACAGCCCCAGTCATATGTTTGCTTTGGTGTGTTTGCTAACACTCTCACTCTTCTGTGTTGCCATATTGTAGGTGGTTCTAATACAGAATTTTTAAAATTGAATTATAATTAGGCATTTGTCTTTTCCTGCTGGGCTGTAGATTGCTCAAGGTCAGGGGCCATGTGTTACACGTCTTTATATGGTGGGGTTGACTAGAGATACTCAGTGAGTATGTGTGGAAGCAGTGGAGCAGTGGAGGAGTTCACGTTTCCTCTTTTTACAGTAACTAGGAACCCTGCATATTAGATGACTGTCACAAGTTCCAGCACATGTTGCTACCTCCTTTCTGCTTCTGCTTAATAATGCATTTTTACGTTGCCTTTGCTTCAGATGGGCTTGGAATAATGGCTGGAGTTGGTTCTTGTATTGCTCGGTGAAAATGTGTCTCCTGTCATGCAGGTGGCCTCTGTGTTTCAGTCAACTGGCTTATGTTTTAGGCTCATCAGTATGATTCTCAATTGCTTGCTTTGCTTTGCTTTCTGAGAAATTACTTGCTTTGGAAATAATAACAGTTTGGTTCAGAATCTGCAATCACCAAATGTCGTCTTCTACTAACTCTGTTTTCGTAAAGCTCTAGGTGGGGGAGCTTGTCAGATTGTCAGATTGCTTCATTGTTTTCCTGGGATATGGTTGCCAATTTCAGATACTCATAGCTGAGGAGGTAGGATTTTGTGCAGCGCCTGCCAAGTATTAGCTGATAAGCAATTGCTGCTGCTTTCATACAATATCCGTTCTTTTTTTGCTTATTAAACTATGGGACACTTTGGCAAATCTCATTGTCTTTTGACTGAAGATAGTATCATGAAATGTGAGGAAACTAAACCCGTGAATTGGGCTTACAGCCCCTCCGTCAGTGCAGCAGGTGGCTCTTCTGTCCGGCCGGCCCTTAGTACCTGCTTTCCTTCTGGCTCCTGGCAGCACATTTGCCTCGCCATTCTCCATGGACTCCAGAGTGCAGCGATCAAGGTGGCGGCACCTGCTGCTCCACCCCATGGGGAGGCTGCTGCTTTGGGGGCGGCCCTCCTCCCCGCCCCTCCGCCCTGCACGTTTCCTGAGCCCCCACTGTTGTCTCACCTACACTCACTCTCAACAGAAAAGGGAGAGTTTTCTGAGACCGATTTCACTTTATGTTAAAGTTCTACCAAAATGTGCTCAGTTGCATGTGGATTTCCAATGATATTTATATGTTTTGCTTGAATTTGTGGGTTCACAAAAGAAAGATTTTAAATTAGCTTTTGCTGAAACATTACCAAACAGTTTGGAAATGTTGAGTGTCTTCGTTTATGTAAGTTGACATGACATATAAATACTTCTACAGAGGTGACGCCCAGTTTTGCTCATGAGGATTGACTGGAAGGGGCTGGTGGAGTGAAGGGGATGGTCTAGGTCGTGATTAGCAGAGTGATTACGGGAATGCATAGTCTTACTGTTTGTAAAATTCATCAAGGTCTACGTAACAGCTGCAGATTTTAAGTTAGAATCCACCATGTACCAAGTTCTGTGTTCAGAAGATTGAAAAGGAAAAGGGGGGGCAAGGGGCTGAGAGCACAGACATTAGCCCTAAACAAATGAATACATAATTAGAATCCAGAAAGTAGTTTGAAGGCATGATAGGATGTTACGAGGGAAAATGTGTTATGAACTAGGTTTTAATATAATTAGACATGTGTCACAGCCGAAATATGGCGAAGCTATCTATGCTCAGTGACCGTTTCACCTGTGAGTACGAGAGAGGGTGTGTGCTCACTGTTGGGCTGGCAGGAAACTAGGGAGTGAGGTTCGGTTCAGAGCACTGAGGACGTTCAGGGCAGTGCAGCTCCTCTGCGCGATACTGTAATGGTGGAGACATGTCATCATGCGTTTGTCCAAACCCGTAGAATATACAACACCTAGAGAAAACCGTAACATCAATGTAAGCTGTGAACTTGGGGTGACAATGATGTGTCCATGTGGGTTCATGGATTGTAACAGATAAACCACCCTGGTGTGGGCTTTTAAAAGTGGGGGAGGTGGTGTATTCGTGGGGGCAGGAGGTTTATGAGAAATCTCTGTATCTTCCCAATTTTGTGGTTAACTTAAAACTAGTCTAAAAAATAAAATACACTTGAAAAAAGGAAATAAAATGTAATGTAAAAATAAAGAAAATACAGGAGCTCCACAGTTTTCCATCTCTCAGTATCTAAGAGAAGTTACTAAAACTCACCGAGAGGCACTGTTTCTTCTCCTTCAGCCGTCCTCACCCGCCCACTCTCTCATCCTGCCTCCTCCAGCTTTACCTCGCTGGGGCAGAGCAGAGCCCTTCATCAGGGCCGGCTGTGTTCCTCTCATAGGCAGAGTCATCAAGGTATTTTCATAGCACGCAGAATCCTTCCTTACAATGAGTAGGAAGTATTTATAAAATCCTATCTATACTGTCATAAGAGCTAAACAAAAATCATGTGTCAGAAAAAATGTAAGACAAAGACACCAGAGCTTGTAGTCGTTGTTTTAATGTGGTAAGCTATCAAGCATACATTTTTATCTTCTGTGCTATATTTCTAAATATACTAGAATTTTAAAACTTGCCTTCTTTAGTACAATCAATATAAGCACAGACATCCTTCTGTGGTTTCCACTTAGTTTTTCTTGGCCCCTTAGCTAGCCACTGGGCATACATATAGGAGGCGTGATCACAAAATATGGTGACTGCTGCTGCCGAGTGCCACCCAGTGCAAAGGGAAGGCTCTTCACTACAGTGTGTGGCAAGTTTCAGCTTGTTCAGTGCAGTTGGTCAGGTGTGAGCTACTGTTTAGAAAAGGTGTGTTTTAAAGTGTGCCCTAAATCATCCTCCATCATAATGCTCCGTGTCACACATCGCTTCTGGTACAGCAATTTCTGTCAAATAAAAACATCATGGTTGGGCCGGCCGAGTGGCGCGATGCTTAGGAGCTGGCTTGGGACGTCAGAGGGCCCCGGTTCGGATCCCACATGTGAGGGCCAGTGACACTGCCCTCTACAAAAAAATAAATAAATAAATAAAAACCATCGCGGTGTGTTCTCATCCACCTTATTCACTGGCTCTGGCACCGTGCGACTCTGGCTCTTCCCCAAAGTCAAAATGATTCAGGACATGGAGGCANGATTTTGGGGGACTGGAGAATGGAAGTGATGTTGTCAGGCAGCAGTTTACATGGTGAGATATTCAATAACAGTATATCCAGAGCTTCAAGATGGCAGGATCCTGATAATGTTAAATTCGGGTGCTAAATTCTTCTAAGATAGCCCTGATCATGTGAAGTCCAGACTGAAGACAGTTGCTAAAAACTAACGAGGAAAAGACGAGGCTGGAAAGTGGTCAGTGTTAGTGAGGAGAGGCTGCGGGGAGCTCTGCTGATGCCGTGTGTCCGCGTGGTCACTCCTGAGGCCTGTCATCTCTCCGAGCCGGTGTGCTGCGTGTGGAAAGGCTGCTTCATTGGTCTGGTAGACGGAGAAGCTGAGGTCCTAACAGACTGGGTGTCTATTTGTAGCTAAAAGTGGCAGAGCAAGGATTCAAACTTGGGATGCGCTGACCTCAAAATCTGTCCTAGGTAGAAATCCCCATGGTTTCTCTCTTGTTACAAACATGTCGATAAACATGAAAGTTACTTTAACTGACTTCAGAATGAATTAAATTAATCTTCATTTACAATTTGATTCCAATCCCTTGTTGCATTTAGAAACTCTTAGCATAAGACCTTTACACCCATGAGTCTATATTATTCCTATTATTTTTTTATTTTCACTTCATCATCCTTAAAATGTTTAACCTTTCCTGGTGAGATTTCGAGGTTGTTATGCACATAAGCACTACGAAAGATCCATTTTTGGAACCCAGGAAATGTGAGCTCTTAAACTACATTAGATATGAACAATGTGATTTAGCTAATTAAAGCCCTTCCCTTCAACTTTATTGAGGAGGTGTTGATAATTGAAAAAAAGGTGAGGTATTGACAAGTACACCAAGAATAGTGATCGCTGGCTCAGGACAATGATTCAAATGTATCTCCAAGGTGTTTTCACACAGCTGGCTGGTTTGAGCAGGTGTATGATCACCACTTTACAGGTGAGAAAACTGAAGCTCGGGTTATGTAACTTTCACTGTTGCACAGAGTTAAGTGCCAACTCTGTGATGCAAGGTCTGCATTTTTTGGTGTTTCCAGCTGTTCAGTTGACTTTGTAAAACCAGCCTTCAACATGTGCACAGTGGGGCAGTGAAAACTCCTAGGTGACGAGAGGTCAGAGACCTTGGAAGGCTTTTTCTTTCTCTTGTGACTTTGCTATCGGGTCCAGTGTGGTTAATAATAGCCTTGGGGAACTGCGAAGTCACAGAACGAAGCAGGCCTAGGAAGGTAGGGCTCTTAGGCATGATNGCCTTCCGCCCAGTGATTTTACTTCAGATCTATGTCGGGGCAGAAACAAAGCTGGTGGCAGCCTGCTCGTGATCCTCTTCCCTTATCCAAAAAAAAAAAATGGCCTGCGTCCACTTCAGGAAACCAGCAAAGCATGCCTTCCAAATCTTGAGTAGACATGTGATTCATTTCTTTTTGGTGTTTTGTGTCATCTTCGCTAAACTATGAAACTGGAGGCGATGCATTGCTAGAAATAAGGCCCCTCCAAATGCAGAATCTCACGCTGTGCAGAACGTGCCTGAGAAGTACTCTCCTGCCGCATCACCCTTGTCAGACGTACAGAAGCCCCGCAGTTTTGAACCTGGTCTCTCGTGCACCCATTTGCCTCACGTGCCAGCAGCTTCTCTTGTGCCGGTGAGCAGCCAGCACAGTGCACAGCAGTCGAAAGGTGAAAGCCATGGGAGCTGAAAGGAGGCCGTCCTTGTGTGAAGATTTAGAAAAGGACAGGCACTCTGCAGGCCTCTCCTGGTCTGAGGACAGCTGGCGCCTGGCTGCCAGATGCGCTTTGGTTTCTGTTTCCTGTTCGTTCATAGCCGTGCCTGGGAATTGCGTTCGCCCGAATTTCTTAAATTTTGGAGGAAAGTGAAAGGCATGTCCTCTTATCCCTCTGTAACCTCCTGTCTCCACTTTGGGGTCCCTGAATGGTGCTGCACAGGAAGTCGTACTGGACGTGAGACTACACCACCATGGTGGTCGTTGGGATGCTCAGAGATCAGGTACCAATCCCACCGTTATGGGGAAGATCACAGTTTTTATCCGTGCACTGGGACCCACTTGGTAATTTCCCACGGCAGTTCCTTCAGGTACGACATCAGAGCATCTCGAATGCAGTCATGGTCCCATTACAACATTTCAGTCATTAGCAGGCCACATAGCTCGGTCCCATGAGATTATATTGGAGCTGAAAAGTTCCTATTGCCTCGTGACATCATAGCCACTGTAATGTCGTAGCGCAGCACGCTGCTCACATGTGTGGGGTGATGCTGGTATGAAGTCTGAGGTAGTGGTCAGTCATGTCCCAGACCATCACCTCACTCCCACTCCCGCCCCCTCCCACCCACGCCCTCGCACTCCCACTCCCTGACTCACCCAGAGCAGCTTCCAGTCCTGCAGGCTCCAGTGCACCCCTGTTTACCTTTTCCGCCCCATTTTTCCTGTCCCTTTTCTATATTTAGATGTTTAGATGCACCGATGCTCACCACTGCGGTCCAGGGGCCTACAGTCCTCGGGACAGTCACAGGCTGAGCAGGCTCGCAGCCCAGGAGCACTCGGCTGGACCACACAGCCCAGGTGTGCAGTGGGCTGGAGCCGCTAGGCTGGTGGAAGTGCCTCTGTGATGTCCCCGTGATGACGGAGTTCCCTAATGACGCANAAAGAGGACTTCCAGAACTGCTTCAGAGAGTGGCAAGAATGATGGGATAAGTGTGTTCAAAGCCAGAGGGGGTGGGTGGGTAGGGGGAGTATTTTGAGGGGGATGAATGGCAAGGTGTCTTTTACTGTAATTTTTTTTTTAATTTAAACACCTTTTTTGTTGATCGCATCTCCTATAGTCCCACTTTTATTTCCCACTCAGTTATTATGACAGGTCTCATCCACTGCAGTCTGCAGACGTCTTCTCAGCCACCTGGTTTGGGTTGTGTGCTTCCCTCCGTTGCAGACCCCACCCCAGCCCGCAGTGCTGTTGCCAGTGGCCTTCATGCTCATGGCCACGTGGTTCTGATTGGAGGCCTGGCAGGTTTCCTGGGCCCTTCTGACTGGAAGGGCAGTTTCTCCCAGACCTGAGGTCCTTTGAGGCTTTGAAGTACAGTGTGCAGGAGAGGAAACGGTGTCACGGTGACAACAGGTATCCAGGGATTTCTGCTGGTTTGTAGTTGAATTATATTCATGATGTTTCTTATTCATGGCGAGCGCTTTATAATAAAGATAAAAAAACACCCAACATTTCCAAAAGGGTGTCTGTCAGTTGATGTCATGGGCATATGAGACTGCAGTAAATTTAATTTCATGTAAATTTGGAACTTTCTTGCCTCTTTGGTAGCTGGATTCCTTGACAAGTCCCTCTCCTCTGCCCTGCCCCCTGAGTAGATGGCATCGTTGCCCTCCTCAGCTGCCATGTTTAGGCCCCAATCTGATTTATCTTCATGTGATTTCCATTCAGCCTGAATATGAGATTGTGCTGATATTCGTAATATTAGCATCATCTAAGAAATAAACCACTAAGAGCTGTACTATTCTTTTACAAAAATGAAATACTGGTTTGATGCAAAAACTGTGTCAGAATAAAAGCAGGGTTTATTCTCTGCTGATAAATACTCAAGGTTGTTAAGTTTTTAATCACCTTTCATTCGGGTGACGTGGGCATGAGTTATATTTTGGATGAATCTCATTTATGCACACAACGGCATATTTAACATATTTAATGATTGGAAATTACATACTGAAATACATTATTTTATGCAAGTTGTGAATTCTATAGCTTTAATAATCTTTGCTAATTTTGTGAGACATATGTTCATAAAATAACAATGTGATCCCATGATAGTTATTCTAAAGTTATATTCTTTTACCTCACTTTTTTACTTGCTTTCACACTAACCTGAGCAGATAATGATTCAGTTTATTCAGGTTTCCAAACAACGAGAGAGGCCACACTGCCACCTCCAGGGACCGCCTCCCAATCAGCTCTTGCATAACAGCCACCATGTTGACAACCCTATTGCTTTAGGAGCTTGCGGTTCTGGGTCTTTCATTTTCTTTCTCTTTGTAGCAGCGGCTGTGAAAGGAGGAATGTGTGTTTAGCATGCAAACTCCTGGAGAGACTGTCCTTTAAACTAACTTTTCAGAGTTCCTAACACTTTGTCAGATTTTTAAGGTGGCTGAGTGCTTTTTAATAAGAGTAACTAAACAACCCGTTGCTTCCACAAAACCCATGAGGTGAAGGGCAGCTAACTGGCAGGGTAACAGTCGACGTGGGCTTGACGCTGACCCTCGTGAGTCCCGGGTGGTCGCAGGAGGTCCAGGGAGGCAGCTGTCTGAGGTGGCCCTGCCGCCCATCCCAGCTCCTTCTCTGCAGCCCTGGGGCCGGCACACGGCCGCCTGAGGCAGATCCGGGCAGTTATGAGGACTGATGTCCCAGCCGGGGATCCGATGTCCTGTCAGCCATCTACCCACAAACGTGCTGACGCGCGCGCACACACAACCTTCACCCACAAGTCCATCGTGCCCGAGAGCGGACGTGCAGGTCCCTGCCTGCAGCTTAGCCATGCTCACCCAGGTCTGCATTACCTGCTTTGGATGTAGCCCCTGACTTGTCATCTACAAAGTTATCTCTGCCCCTCAGTTTTTAAATTTTGAGGGGGACTGGTCTTTATAGGTGCTGTATTATCTGCCCAGGCTGCCACAACAAAACACCACAGCCTTGGTGGCTTCACCAGCAGAACTTGTGCTCATTTCTGGAGGCTGGAAAGTCCAAGGTCAGGCTGCTGGCAGCTTCTCGGCCTGGGGAGGCCCCTCTTCCTGGTTTGCAGGCGGCAGCCTCCTTGTGCCATTATCCACATTACAGGGAAAGAGAGAGGAGGTGGGGGGCTTCTCTGCTGTGTTTCCTTACGAGGGCACGGATTCTGTCGAGTCAGAGCCCTACCCTCATGACCTCACTCAACCTAAGTTACCTCCTAAAGACCCTGACTCGGTTGGGTCAGTGTTTCAATCTATGAATTTGGGAGTGGGCAGGGAGAAACAACACAATTTAGTCCAGAGCAGGAAGCCAGGGGTCAGGCTTGAGCTGGAGATGTCCTTACTGCCTCTCTTGGCCACCGGTTAGTTTAGGAAGAGTCCTGTAACCCAGCCTACCTACATGAGCCCCCATCTGCAGAATCTGGAGAAATTCTGGGGAAAAAAAGCAGCTTTAAAAATGTTAAGCTATATTGGTAACAGAAGTAACGGAAGTGGCCATCCTGGCGCCCTCCGCCTGGAGTCTAGGTCAAGTGCGCAAGAGGGAGCAAAATCAGAACCAGGACGTGGGGAGAGACCGATGCGCACGCCACGATTTGAGGCCCTGGAGCCAGCAGTGCCTGGAGCGAGGCATCACTTACTGCTTCTCGGGGACACAGCCCAAGACTGCCGTTTTGGATTGCTGTTACTTGTAACCGTGATCACTGACCAGCACTCTCAGCTGCTGGGGAAGAAGTGTGCCAGTGTAAAGAGCCGGCGTCTTCGTCTTGGCAAGAAACCTGCCCTGGAAAAGCGGTGGGCTTTCCCTTTCGAGGGAAATGTGGTTCAGTTCTACACAGGAGGGAAATACCTCATGGAAGCTGGCCTGTGCCTGTGTAAGCTCGAGGGAGGACATGGCTCGCAGTTTGTATGAATTGATTTATGTAGCCCTACTTAACATCATTACTCTCCAGATTTCGGAAGCTATTTGGGTAAGGAAAAATGAGAAATGAAGGTCATTTCATGGCTCTCAAACTTTTTCATTTAGAAATACGAATATGGTGATTAAATTTCTATCCAGTTCTTTAAAATATATATATAAGTGACCAAAATCCAGGGATGATTTAAAGCTGATACCATGCATCCCTTTGAAGAGTCAGATGCTCGTAGAGCTGAGCCTCAGTTCCATGCCTGAACTGTCGCGCGAGCAGGTCTTCAGGAAGAGGCAGGCCCGAGCTGCTGTTTAAACTGTCAGCTTATGGCTCGTCAGAGGGCAGTGGGGATCGGACAGCAAAACCCAACAGGTGAGCCAAGAGAGGAACCCACAGTTAGGTTTGAGACGCAAGGCGGAAATTAAGGTGGGCGGCGACAGAGGTTCGGTTAGAAGTCACTCAGCAGCAGACAGGAAAACAGCAGCGGGAAACAGTATGCGTAGTGGACAGGAATGCAGACTTTTGGTGCCAGAAACGTTGGATTTGATCCCAGCTTTGACATTCATTACATCCAAAGTTTGTGACTTCTGTAATTACTTCATGGTCCTGAGCCTCAGTGTCTTCATCTGAGAAATGGGCTAACGGTGCCCACTTGATTCCACCATCCGTGAGCAGTAATTGAAATGCCGCCTGTTGCTGTGCTGCTNATTTTGAAAATATAACATTATTTAAAAATTCATACCAAAACATTAATAAAGGAAGCGAAATGGAGTTTCCGCATGTAATTAACAGATGTAACATTAAGGTCTACTTGAAAAAAAAACAGTAGCATAACTTTAGTAACTTAGATCCATAACATTTATTTCTTCCTGTTTAATACTTTATATCTAGGTAGTTAATTGGGAAAATCTTGCCTTAGAAAAAGTAATGTCACTTTTTGTGGCAGTAATTAGTTGTTTTAATTCTCTGGGAGACTGGGCAGTTTTGGATTTTCTTCAGAGTATTTTCTCACAGTGCCGGACACCATTTCACAGCAGTTACATATCTTATGGTGTTCCTTATAAGTCTTATTGTGTCGTTGGGAAAGGCATGACGTATTTTTCTATGTTTTTCAATGCAAAAATGCGTCATGACTTTCTGAACGACCCAATATATAGGTTGATGCTCACAACAGTCCTAAAGTAAGTGTTACCATTGTTACCCCTATTTTAGAGGTTAGGAAACCGAGACTCAGGGAGGGAAGTGAGATCACCCCAAACCACACGACTGGGTGCTGAGGCCTCGCTAAGTGCTGTGCTCTGACTCTGAGCCGCAGCCTCAGCTTCTCAGAGCTGCTGCGTCCCACTGTGTTTCTCTGTTGCCTCCAGGGCTATTAATTAACTAAATGCTCATTCTTTCCAGTTTGCCGTTTTTTTGTGGTTTTTTTCTTCATTTTTATATATGATCAAACAAAAACAAAAAGCAATAAACACAATTAACAAAAAAATCCAAGAAATCAAACAAAACCTAACCAAAAATTGAATAGAGATAATTAAGGAACATAATAAATATAAAATG
>NW_017731591.1:643771-646334 GCF_001890085.2 Hipposideros armiger
CTGGAACGTCCCCTGTTAAGTGATTGAACAATTCGGACATTATAAGGAGACAGAGGGAAATGTACTCCAAGCGTCCTAAGTGCCACTAGTGTGTGCCTTGTTGTCCTGATCACAGCGATGTAAGCAGGTTTAATGGTTTACATCTTCTAGAACCAGTTGTTACAGCTAAAAGCAGAGCATGTGACTACAGTTACAGGAAAGAATATGAAATATAAGTCCAGATGACATAAAAGGAAGGACACAGATAAAAGCTACGAGACTGCAGCTGGTGAGCAAGGTGGGTGGGGATGATGGGCCTCGGGCTAGAGTGTGTGCGTCCTCGTGGTACACAGTAGTGCAGCCAGCGGACACCGGCTGGATTATTGGGATGAAAAGCGGAGTTTCCGTGTGTTGCTCACAGCTCCAGGCAGGAGCTAAATGTGACACATAATGCGTTGGGAGGGAAGGTGGGGCTCGTGTTGCAGCAGCTCAGCTGTACTTCCAGCTGTCCCAGCAGGACGATGAGTGAGATCTCTGTAACTCGTGTAGCTGGGTAAGACCGTGGACAACCATGGAAGAACCCAAAACCAGAAAGAGTCAGGCACCTCTGCTACTTGATTCTAGTGGAGGAGGTTGGAGGAAAAGAACTGTGGCCAGAGATTGTCTCTATCTGTGCCGCGTGCAGTGTTGGAAACCGTTAGCCATGTGCATCCAGCTTTGTGAGCAACAACAGTAAATAATACCAGCAGCTCAGCAGCAAAGGCCATCTCTTTTCATGTGTTTCCAAAGAAATTTAAATTCTTACCCGATATATCTGAAAGATGATTCACTGCAAACTAATTTTAGTGTTGCTATATGAAATTTTCCTTTATTTGTAGGTAAATATAGTCAGATTCCTATAGAATGTTTCTTCTAGCAGAAACATAGGCATCTAAAAATTTCCATTTGTGACTGAATTTAGTATGTTTTAAAACCCCCGTATTTTTTATGATACCTTTGTGTAGGGTTTGCTTCCAGGCATGTAATTCAGATTAACGTGCACGTTTCAGATACTGTGTACGGGGGTGAAGAGTAAGGNGTGGTGTTGCTTTAGAAACAGTGGGATTGCTGTTAGAAATCTCCTTTCATTTTAGAAATTGTGTATAACACATTTATATATAAAGAATGAACGATTATTGTATTTGAAAAACCAGTAATGTGTATCATGAACCCTTTTCATTATTTTGAAAAATACATTTGGATCTTGTATTCATGCTCTATTTCACAAGTTAGGAAAAAAAATAGTCTCGTTTCTGGCCTGGATTAATGAGGTTTAAAAATATGTAAATGACATATTAAATTCCTAACTCAGTTATACCAATTTCAGATAAAGAAAGGCACATTAAAATATTCAATCCAGCATGATCATGCTTTTTTTGTGAATGTTTAGTATTGGGATTTATGTGATAAGGAAAAATATAGAGTGTGCTTAATAGGTACAAAATGTCATTTATTCAAATACTTACTAGCATCCATGAAATTTGCATTACAATGGGGTTACATGCATAAAATAAAGGCAAAGGCTCTCTTTAGGGGCTGTTGGAGTGGTAGGGGCATGAAGAGATACACACACACGCACTCACACACACTCACACACACAGATGCACTCACACACGCTCACACACACAGATGCACTCACACACGCACTCACACACACATGCATTCACACACTCATGCACACACGCACTCACGCACACATGCACACACACACACACACGCACTCACGCACACACACATGCACTCACACGCACTCACACTCACACACACAGCAAAAGCACCACACAGACTTATAGGCAAATATATACACTAACAGACACACACAAATACATATATGGGAATGTTAACATTAAACACATGTCCTGCCCCCCACACACAATGCAAAAAAAGACAACAAAAAGAGAGAGAGAGAGAGAGAGACCTCTGTGGGCTGGGAGCACTGAGAACGATGTCGTGTGACAACGCCTGCAGTCTGGAAGCAGTGCTGGGAAGCTAGGAGAGGAGAGTTTGGGTTCTGGAAAAAAAAACATTGATGATAAATCACAAGATGTTTACATGAAACTAAGCCGACACCAACACCACATGTATGTTGGGGTGAGAAGGGGTTCTGACCATGAGGGAAATCGCTGTGATTTTGGGGGACTGGAGAATGGAAGTGATGTTGTCAGGCAGCAGTTTACATGGTGAGATATTCAATAACAGTATATCCAGAGCTTCAAGATGGCAGGATCCTGATAATGTTAAATTCGGGTGCTAAATTCTTCTAAGATAGCCCTGATCATGTGAAGTCCAGACTGAAGACAGTTGCTAAAAACTAACGAGGAAAAGACGAGGCTGGAAAGTGGTCAGTGTTAGTGAGGAGAGGCTGCGGGGAGCTCTGCTGATGCCGTGTGTCCACGTGGTCACTCCTGAGGCCTGTCATCTCTCCGAGCCGGTGTGCTGCGTGTGGAAAGGCTGCTTCATTGGTCTGGTAGACGGAGAAGCTGAGGTCCTAACAGACTGGGTGTCTATTTGTAGCTAAAAGTGGCAGAGCAAGGATTCAAACTTG
>NW_017731591.1:649774-651327 GCF_001890085.2 Hipposideros armiger
GGCGGAAAGCAGGCTTGGGGAAAGCAGGGGACACCTGCACTCTAAAGTAAACCAAATTATTATATTTTCCATCAATACCAGTGATGGCCAATAAGAACCTCAAGAGAAGACGTAGCAGAAAGTGTGCTTTTCTTCAGCAAGTTTTAGGCTGCAGCAAAGTGTTGTTGAAATGAATAGTGAATTTAACATAGAACTATCCTCTGATTGTCTCCATGTCACTATCGTAAATGATAATAATGATACAAAATGTGTATGGCAATTGTTTTATCAAACTTTTATACAAAATCTTTTTATGAAGTGTAACATTGGTTGGCATTGTGCCTACAATAATGGCAGTTCCATATCATTCAAGCTAATGTATGAGGTCTGACAATTAAGTTTGCGAACTCATCCTAGAAAACGTGTGACATACCTCACTATGGTCACCTTCGAAGTCCTCCCCTTGGGAAGCTATGCACCGACACCAGCGCCTAGTCCACCCTTCAAAGCAATTTTGGAACTCTTTCTCTGGAATTGCCATCAGAGCTGTCATCGTATTACCCTTGATTTCCTGAATGTCATCAAATGTCTTCCTTTCAATATTTCCTTTATCTCTGGGTAAAGAAGGAAGTCATTGGGGGGCAGGTCAGGTGAGTAGGCAGAGTGTTCCAATACAGTGATTTGTTTACTGGCTAAAAACTCCCTCACAGACAGTGCCGTGTGAGCTGCTGCATTGTCGTGATGCAAGAGCCATGAATTATTGGCGAAAAGTTCACGTCATCTAACTTTTTCACGCAGCCTTTTCAGCACTTCCAAATAGTAAACTTGGTTAACTGTTTGTCCAGTGGGTACAAATTCATAATCAATAATCCCTCTGATATCAAAAAAGGTTAGCAACATCGTTGCAACAAGTTCTCAAACTTAATTGTCGTACCTCGTATGTGTCTCTTAAATGTAATTATTATTTAAAATAGCATACTTTTAAATGTCATCAGTTGTAACCATATTCTTTTCCCCTTCAAACTCATTAAAATATAAGGGAAATGTTTTAAGTAGGTGGACTCCAGATAGAAAATTATAAAACACTTCAACTCATTTTAATTTTTGCAGTGATTCATTATTTTGTACTCTTAATATTTATTCCATTTCTTTAATAATCATATTTTCAAGTATTTTTCAAAAGATTAAAAAAGTGTCATATTTAGAATTGATAAAACTTGTTTAGTTTTAGTTATAATTTAGTAGAATTTATAATTTAGCTGAAAACTTGGTTTTTGAAAGGTTCTTATTTAAAGGAGAAAATGCATAGACTCTTGAGCTAAAAATGAATTGCATGAAACCTGTGTTAATTTAATATTTGAAGCGTGAAGATCTTCATGAGGAAAAATTTAATAGAATGTGAAATTCCGCAGGAGAAATATAATTACACAGGATGTTGCCTGTCATTGCTTTCATTGATTTAAATTCATCAGTTATTTTTTATTACATTTGTGTAGGCTGAATATTTACTGACAGGCACCCTTACCATGATGCTGATAATGAGGATGGTTTAAAAACCCAAACCAAACTCTTTG
>NW_017731591.1:652207-653625 GCF_001890085.2 Hipposideros armiger
TAGAACTTATGTTGGAAAGTCATTTGCACAGTTGCAAACATTTGCTCTATCAGGATGTGAACTCTTTATCTTCTCTAGAAATCCCATCATGCAGCCGGGCAGCATTCACTTGTTCTTCAGAAAGTGTGTTGAGTGCAGTGTTCTCTGGAACTGTGGGCAGGCGTTCAGTGTGTTGATGGGGAAATAGTGGGCAGGCGTTCAGTGTGTTGATGGGGAAATAGTGACTGTAAGGAAATAAGCAGTCGTGAGAGGACAAAGCCAGATTTCTGTAGAGAATCCTTAGATGGACTTGGAGGGTGTCGTGTCCCAAGGACGTGCCTCCTGAGCTGTCTGTCTCTGACCGTCCTCCAAAGCGCATTGTGCGTCACAGTAGACGTGCCCTGTGTGTGATGAATATATGCTGGAAACATACCACTTCACACCGGCATGATCCTGTTGGACCCACAAGGGGCCTCGTTTCAAAAGCCCAGGCCCCTGCATCCCAGTTGTGTGGGATTGCTAACAGATCCTGTGGGGTTGCTAACAGGTCCTGTGGGGTTGCTAACAGGTCCTGTGGGGTTGCTAACAGACCGGTTTTCAGTTCTGGACTTATTCCCTGCTTTCGAGATCCTGTGATTATCTCTTCTTTATTAGATTTGCCAACAGTAAAGTAACAATTCCAGCCACTTGTCAGTGAACAGAAAGACAGCACTGGTTGGTCAGCATGCCGGTTCCAACCAGGAAGGACAAGGTTCCAGCTGCAGTGGGTTTGGGGGTCTCGGAGAATCTTTCTGTGCTTGTCCTCATGCTGTGTGTCAGTGTCATCAGGAAAGGAACCTCGGGGGCTCTCCCAGTAGGCGATCTCCCAGCCGATGTGTTTTGGGTGGTCAGTTAGAGACTGCAGGACCTGAGGGTTGCCACCTGCAAGGGCCCAGCCAGCCCTCAGTTTTCAGCCTAAGCACATAATCTTGTTGCTGCTCTAACTCCTGGTTGGAAGACAGAAGGTGGGGAGCACCTGCGGATCAGCTTAGGCAGCCGGCCATCCTGGATCAACTTTGCTCCCAGGGAGTGACCTCGTTTGGCATTAGAAACAGAAAAATAGGTGAGAATGAAGACTGAGATGAAAACAAGACCTTGCAAAAGTCACGTAAGGGGCCAGTATGTTCCTGTTTGTATTACTGCTCATGTGTCTGCTCACTGTGGGCTCTGCCTGAGAACCAGGCTTCTATACCGAGGCCTACACCTTTTGGGGTGTGGTTACAGCATGTGCCTGGCTTTTCAGACCTGCCTCAGGGACTTGGGGACTGCTGCCTGAGTCTGTCTGCTGACTGAACAGTAAATCTTTACACTGAGCTGTCATCTCTCTCATATCTTCCACCTGCCAGTCTCAGTTTTGATTCTGGAACCTCTCGAGGTTCAGTTAAACACATGTGCACGTC
>NW_017731591.1:653630-664184 GCF_001890085.2 Hipposideros armiger
AGAGAGTTTCCAAGTGCTGGACGAGCAAAGTCCCTGCCCATTGTACCATTTCCAAGACCTGAATTTGCTCTTATTATTGTTGTTGGAACTTCTTTTTATCCTGGTCAAAGTACATCGCAAGGGATGTATTTGTAAATGTCGCCAACACAGAAATATGGAATCAGATTAGGTCCTTTGCCTTTAAAGGGTCCGGTTCCCCAATAGGCATTGCTGTGTGCATGCTAGACGGTGACAAGTAGGGAAGCCACCATTCAGGGAGGCCAGTCAGCTTGAAGTTCCTGGGCCCAGGCATTGGGCCTCAGCACTGCTGAGATGTCCTGGATAAATGTTCTGTGTGGGGCTTCCAGGAGGACAGGCCGATGCTGAGAAGCACCCCTGGCCCTCCCCCTTGATGGGTCGCACCCCTCACTCTTGAATCGGACGTATCTCCAGACATTGTCCAGTGTCCCGGGGGAAGCTAATCGCCCCAGTTAAGAACCACTGTGCTGAGGTCCCCGATATTCTAAAGCAGCATCCAGTCCAGATGAGCTGGAGCTGGCACGGGGACTGAGTGCCCAGCTGCCTCCTGCTGTGGGGCGCTTGCTTGGTGCCGGCCGTCCTCTGTGTGTTCTTGGTGGGCTGTGCTCCTGTTTGTAGGTTGAGCAGCAGCATTGACGGGAAATGAGAAGCAGCTGCAGTGTTTCAAAGTGTCGGGCAGACGGGGCAGGTGTGCGCACAGACCCAGATAACCAGCGGCGGGGTTTGTGCCCTTCACGCCTCCAACTGTGCACAGGAATCCGCCTGGCTGTCCCCACGTGCTGTGCGTAGAGCACACACATTGTAATTAATATACCGAGAAAAATGTCCTCACACACAAGGCTCAGCCTACGCCCAGGATACCTAACAGCATCTTGGACCATTTCTCAGAAAAGATATCTGAGAAATGAACGTTTAATACAGCTTCGTTTTAAAGCAGCCAGAAGAAGTTAAATACATTTGTTCTCAATTTCTAAACTTAACCTTAAAAATAATAAACTCAATGGGAATGTTTATGGGAAAGAAAACACTTAAATATAGTCTCCTAAATGGGCCAGATCCACAGACGGGACTGAACAGAATGACTTGACTTCCCTTCCAAACCTGAGCACTGGTCTCCCACCTGGACCGCCCGAGGGTCTGTGTGCTCCCCGCTCCCGCTGGAGACGCCTGGTGCCTCAGTGACGTGTAAACGGGGCTGACAGTGCAAATGGCACGTGTTGCTTAGCACCCAGTACTGAAACTGCGCCTGCTGGTGACACGTGGACTAGGGTGGGGACTTGAGGGCCAGCAGGGCCGGATTCTCCGAGCGCCTGAGTTCTGATTGTTCTGATCGTCTGGGAATAACAGCGCCTGGCGTTTGTCTTTACGATTTGTTGCAAGGCGTCAGCCAATCAGAAACGCGGAGTGGCCATCAGCGATGTGCTCGTCGGTGATCCGTTAAGGATGCTCATTAATCAAAGGGCCGCTTCCTGAGAACGGCTAAGCCCCTGAGTGTGTCACGCGTAGCACGAGTGTGTTAGGTCAGCGGGCACACGTCCGCCCTCCCTCCCACCCTCTCCTCTCTCTCTCTGTCCCTTCTTCATGTCTGTGTTCATTTAGGGGGCGGCAGGGTGTGTCGTGTAACAGACGACAGCAGGGACCCTAAGTCCCGGCTTGGATTGATGTCCTGGATCTTCCTTAGCGTCTCAGCTGTGAAATGGGGGTAATAATAGTGCCTGGGTCAGTGGGTTGCTANAAACTGTGACTCACTGAACTTTAAAGTCCCTGGAAACTAATACTAATGTCTTGGTAACCTCACCTCCCCATGAACCTGGCGGATGATATAAGGAGCAGAATAATGAGATACCTGATCAGTGAGCAGTACCAGAACGGAGCTTATACTTCTGTAATTAAACCTGATCCTTCTCTAATAGTGGTCAAACGTTACGCATTGAATAAAATAATTAGTGGTGCAGTAGGCCACTGAGCAAAAGTAACGTGGAGGGATGGTTTTAACACCATCAGAGAACAACAAGTTTACACAATTGTCCATGGATTTAGTAATTGAAAGAATGTAGTGGAAAAAACAGTAATTAAGATAAAGGTCAATTTCTTTTATGATAAGGGGAAGTTATCTAATGATAGAAATACTCATTTTTTAACTCTACTTTTATTACTTCCCCTAGTATAATTCAATTCTTTATATAACTCTTCAAAATCTTAATATAGCAAATTAAACTACACATTTTTATTCCTAATAAGAGATAACTCCTGCCTATAAAACAAAACATTTTTTAACAGATGTGCTGACTTTGGGGAATAATTTAAAGATATCTCAGAAAGGGCAAAGTTTTAAAGTAGTAAGAACAGTGGATCTTAAACAAGGTAAAAGTCGAATCCAGACTATTTTTAGAACAGTTGTATGTGCGTGTGTGTAACTGTCTATCCAGTGGGTTTAGTACAGTAGTTCAGACATTACTCAATTATATTTTATGTTCTCTTATTCTTAGTAACAGAAAAGACTACAATGTAAGGAGTAGTTAGAAAATTATTACTCAGAAATTTGTGTCCTAATTATGACCTCCTTGGAAGAAACTGCATGTGGTGCATTGCTGTGGACGGAATTGTGTCCCCTTCAACATGCAGACCTGAAGCCGCGCCCCATGTGCGGTGTTGGAGGTGGGGCGTCCGGGAGGTAACAGGCCTGGGGGTGGGGCCCTCGCGGAAGGCCTCGGAGGGCTGGCTCTCCCGCACGCCCGCGCACAAGGAACGCATGCCGTGAGCACACAGCCGATGCTGGGTGCCTGCCCGCCAAGAGAAGGGGCCTCGGAACAGAACCTCCTTCGTGGGCACCCCGATCTTGGACTTCCGGCCCCCAGAATGGTGAGCGATAATCGCTGAGTCACTCCTTTTCTGACACTTGGCTATAGCCGCCCAAGCCAACTGAGATGTGCCTTGTTAGGGTTATGTGTGCATTCCCTCTGCTGCGTCCTTTCCAGCTCAGAATTGATCATAACTAACAGGCGGGGCTTCTCCTGCGCAAAGTAGCGCGTGTTCCTCGTGGAAGAAGCACTTTTCTCCTGTGGGATTCACCATCCTGACACGTATCTGTGTGCACGCATCTCATCAGGGAGGCGTGGATGCGCCGTCATTGCAGACCTGAGAGCTAAGGTAAAACTGTATATTTCTGACCATCTCCCCCCAGTTCCGGTGTTTTACCCGGAGGGAGCCGCTGTTCTCATTTCATTTTCATCCTTCCAGGCCTCCTTTTCTCTAAGCATTTCTGTACATGTCCCATGCCCATAAATATGTAATATTTATGTGGCCGTATTATGCAGCAACTTGCTTTATTCACTCACACTCTGGATTGGGGTTTTTTGAGCTACTTATTGATGCTATGCTATTACATAGTGTGNCACACACACACACAGTCTCCCAACTAATAAGTGAGTTTTGCCAATTTGTGGGTAACAGGTAATTATATATTTCTACACTCGCAAGGAGCTACAAAAATAAAAAATTTGAAATCAGTATCTTTGAAAAGGCAGCAGCCAATGCAGTAATTATCCGTCCATCAGGATCGGTGCAGAGTGCGGATACTTAAACCACCTGTCATTGCACGCTCAGTCGCAGAGGGCCTACACCAGTGTGGAGACGTGACCTGCGCGTGCATCAGGTGCTGCTCGGCCTGGTGTGATCTACAGAGTCGGTCCAGCCTCAGTCAGACCCGGCAAGCTTCCTCGCTGTAGCTGGTGGGTATCAGTAAGCGGGTTCTCCGGAGGGACAGAGGCTGGCGTGGCCAAAATGATCTCACAAGTCGTGCAGAACCGTCTGGCTTATTTTCTAATACACAGACTTGTTCTAGCTGTAATGGGAGTTTATAGGCGTTTAGTTGTGATGTGTGTCAAAACAGCCAATTTCAGAACTTTCAAAGTTACGGTGATCATGACTGCGTGGTGTTAGAGAACAGACACACGAATCAATAGAACACAACAGACCCCAGAAGTAAATTCAGTCATCTCTAGTTATTTGATTTTTGACAAAGATACAACTCAATGGAAAAATAAGGATATTTTTGTGAGAGTATTAAACTAAAAAAATACTTTAAAATATGCTAGATTTATGTCAATTTCAGTATTTGTTTTATAATTATTGACCCAGATGTAGGATATTGTTCACTTTCTTAATTTGACATAGAAATATAAAGAATTTATGAAAGTTGAGTCTCCTTAGGAAAAAAGAGAGATTAATATATATAATAAGAGCATCATGGGAAATGCCCAGAATCCTCACATTCACTTCCTCACAAAGTGCGGATGCTCAGGGCGCTGTGGGCGCAGGAGTGGGCACGCCTCCGGGTCGCGTGTCCCATCGCCTCATAGATCAAGGTGGAAGGCCTGGAACTTTCGTTAGAGTTCACATCATTTTGTGTATAATCCTGTATATAATCTCTACTTGCTTTTACTCATTGAATGCTCAATTAGGAATTTCANCTCCAAAACTCAACCAAATCGCTCAATTTTTTTTAGAATGAAGCTAGAACTGTCAGCTGTCAAATGACATAGCAATAACATAGATGCGAATGACTTGAGCACTTCCAAAAATGAACTAGTGCCATCTGTTGCAAACATGCGTCATGAGTTTTCCAACAACCCAATAATAAACATTAACGATATATCATCACAGCAGCTCATAGGTCGTAACACATGGCTTTAACTGTGGCTGGTCAGAGACCGCTGATGGCCTCCCTCTACGATCTCATCCCGAATGATTCATCTACTCATTGGTTTTGTGTTCTTATTTAATTTTCTTGTTCTTTCATGTATAATGTAAGCATCCTAGAGAAATAACTTCCATCATTCATTTTATCTGCGTCACAAACAAGAACACCAAGCAAACATATGCAACAGTTCTTCATTGAAGGTTCTTAATATTCAAACTTTTCTAAATATTCAAATATATCACAGTTGTTCAAATTACAGTGTGTGGATATATATTCCACTTCTTTTGCTTATTAATGCCACTGCTTCCAGGCATGAGTGGCATTTAATAAAAACAACTTAACCCAATTACACTTTCTCACAGATTTCCAGGAGGAACCAATGGACCAAAATGCTTGTTTTTCTCTATTTTTCCTGGTGGTAGACACTATCTTTGAAGAAATAAACCTTTTCCCTGATTTTTTTTTTTATGTTGTTACACTCTCCGATGTCCCTAAAAGCTTCTTTTTGTCAGTGTTTTGTGATGGCTCAGCCCCTACTTGTGCAATTGTTCTCCTGCTCTCTTGAATAATAATGATGGTTACCATTTCTGAGGGCAACAAACAAGTTGTGTGATAATCTATGTAAATATCTCGCAACCCTCAAGTGAGATTTTATAACCTCCAATTTACCAGTAAGTAAGTGAAGGGAGGGGAGGTTAAGCAAAGCGTGAATCACCCATAGCTATAAAGCAGAGATGGGCTTTGAATTTGGGTCTTTGTGACTCTGAGTCTATTCTTAAGCAGTAGGGTAGACCCCTTCACTAACCCAGATGATGGAGCAGTCGATTCGCCATCTGCCGTCTTGAATCCCGCAGCATTGACACAGGGACTTATGGGAAGAGATGGGCAGTGGGGTGACGGGGCAGGTTGGTGAATAGCAGGCTAGAGGGATGGGCAGAGTTTCCATTGTCTGGAGGAAATGGTCAGTGCTTGTGTCCAGCTGGTTAGAAAACGATAGCTCTAAACGTGACAGATGAGGAGAGTTTTGTTGGAGGATTATAGTGGCTTATTCTGAGTTTCACATGGCCCTTTGTTCTTTGTGCATTGTGATGTTTTTCTTGATTTCCTGTGTGTGGTTCTGCCATGGTTCAGACAGTATCCTTTTACGTATAAAGATTTAAGCAAAGGTTCCATGAAATAGTTATTTTTATATATCTTTGCAACACCTGCGTTGACTTGAAAAACATCTAACTTTATTGCTGCTCTAATAGTTATTAAATAAGTAGCAATGGGAAGAAAGCTTCTGGTCAAATTCACATACTGTGTTTATAGATGATCAGTGTCTTGGATGAAGTAAAGTTGATTAGAACTAGAACCACAACTGTGCCTTTGCTTACATGAATAAGAACAGTTTCTTAAATATTGGGAAATCCTAAAATTACAGTGACAATATGGAAAAGATTTCTACTCATTTTTTAAAAAGAAGGAAAGGAAAAATGTCTCTTAAAAAAAAAAAAAAGAAACTCACTACTCTCTGAGTTCACTTGCATACCAGATATAACAGCATCCTGCGTGGAAAAAAGAAACCATCGAACACAGAAAAGGTGAAATGCAGTAAGTGTGAAGTAACGGTCTGGAAAGGGAATGAGGCTGATTGAGACCAGAAGTCACACGTGATCTAGCCAGTTTCCCCTAATGCTTTCCCACAATTGTTTGATATTTAAACTGTAAGTTGCACAGGGAGCCTTTTGCAGAACCAACAGGTCTTGAAAAGGAGCCCATTTAGTGACCAGCAGCAGGTGGAACTAGAAATACAGGTATTTTGTGATTATTGCGAGACAGAATGGGTAGTGAACCATCACATTGGCTCAAGTCTATGCTGAAAATAAAAGCCAAAAAAAATACCTACTGAAGACATTTGTTGGCAATTTATTTTGACCATACATGGAACCATAATAAGTTGATGGTATTTTTCTAAGTGTTACTATATTTGTATTTAAACCAACACCTGATATTTATTTTTTTTTCCTATTTTGGTAATAGAGAACTTATAAACCAGACGCTATTTTTTTTTGTCCCCTCACCATTAACTGTTTGTTTTTTAAGACCTCAAAGTTGACTTATGTCAGAAAGCATCATGGCAGAAACTAACATATCAAGTAAAATGCCTTTCCCATAAGTATTCCTGCTTTCCTTGTGTTGTTTATGAGAGTCTGAGTGATTGGTGCTATGGGATTCACTTTTAAACTTAGAAGTGACAAAGGGGACTTAGGTACATTTGGTCGGTGATTGGTGTGGACATTGCCGTGATTGTGGTGAAGTTTCACAAGAGGTGTCTATGTCCAAATTCATCAAATTTTACACATTAAATGTGTGCAGTTTTTTGTATGTCCGTTATACCTCATAAAAGCTATTTAAGAAATAAAGTTAGATAGAATTAATTTAAACCTGGGTGAGTTGTTTTCCACATATTATTATTGAAATGTACTATTTAGTTTTTAAAAGAAGGCCCTAGCTTTACATAAAGCACATCAGTAAGAGAGCAGTAGATAATGAATCATCAGAGAATTAAAGGAGTGAGTATATTCAAATAGTGTAAAAAACTAAGAACATCTCTAAATATGGAATATCACATGGCATCCAGCCTGCTACGTAATTAATTTAATATTTGGTAGTAGCAACATCAGAATACTGAAAACAGATTTATTTCTGGTCACCTGATCGTTTTGGAAAGCTGAAACTGCATTTAGAATTAATTTTTCAAAACCTCAAGGGATATATGGTGGTGGAAGGAGAACTGGCTCTGGGTAGTGAACACACAACATGATATATAGATGCTGTGTTACAGAATTGTACACTTGAAACCTATGTAACTTTACTAATTGTCAATAAACTTTAATGAAAGAAAACCTCAGAGTACTGTTGTGCCACAATTGTGAAGCTTTTTTTCATGTATTCTTAACTCTTAATAGTGGAGTTTAAACATGGAAATCCATTATGGATTAGTGACATTTCTGATCTTAGCAGTGGGAACGATTTGCTACTAGATTTTGGATTGAATCTTCAAGCTGGTATTCTTGAGCTCTGTGATATTTAAGGGAAGATGATGAGATGGTGGTGGTGATGGTGGTGATGGCAGAGATGATGGTGATAAAGATGATGGGGATGAAGATGATGGGGATGAAGATGATGGAGATGATGGGGATGATGGTGATGGTGGTGGTGATGATGATGAGAAGATGATGATGATAGAAGTAATAAAGATTTAGGCATCTTGTATGCATTATTTATTAGTTCTGAGAAAAAAAGATCTTTTTAATTTTCATTTTTTTAGGTGAAGAAATGGTAGGCCACATCAGTTTAGTGATTTATTCAAGCTTGCTCTTCTAATAAGCACATGACTGGAATTAGATCCCAATTGTTCCTGGCTCAAAAAGCCAATGGTTGGTCTGTCTTTCCCCCTCCTTCCCTCTCTCCTTCCCTCCCTTCCTTCCTTATCCACTAAGCCAGGATGTCATGCCAAAGAATATACTGTTTGGCTTTCAAATTTTATCAAAATAATTGCAAGCACATGATCGCAGTACATGTGATATCTGGATATCCATGAGCAGTTTGAGATAGTTGGGCCATAAATTTCCATGCTGCCTGGAAACAGTCTTAAAATATTTTAACGTAAGTCCATTTTCCTGGGAAGTCTAACTTACATTGTCCTCAAAGTAACGTATGGTTACCTAATGGAGCTACATGTAGGAGTTGGGGCCACATCTGTCAGATTTCAAAACCAGTTCTTCTCATAGCCAGGTTCTGATGCCTTGTAGTTGAATGTGGGAACTATGGGCCTAGTTGCAAGGGTCAGTGTGGTCAGACGGGGGCTCTGTGCCCCTAGACGTGGAAGGGCCGCGACGGTAGGTGACTCCTTGTTCTGGTTCCAGTTCAGGTTCAGAGGTCAGGCCTTGCTTTCTTTATGACTCAACAGCTACATTTCATTACAGGCTTGCTTGTTTATTTTATTGTTTCTTTCACGTGTTTATGGAATTTTGGTTATGCAGTTTAATGAAAACAGAACAAAGCATAGATTAATTGTAATTATTAATGAGGTCTGCAGCTTTTGTATCCTGTTGTTCCTCTTGGGATTATAATTTGATCATATTTTGTAGAAACTATAAGCAAATATAAAGTTTTTAGCAAACACAAAATTGTTTTAAGTTCTCCTTATTTGGGGGAAGGCAGGGGGTTATGCTTTGTGAAAAATATTCAGTAGCAAACGATATTATAGGCTAGACAGGAAATTTACTTTTGAAGTAAACCAGAAGTGTCTATTAATTAGGGTAAATGAATCGCAAGACTTTCTGTCCTCCTGAGGTGTGGAGAATTGGAGGAAACATCATTCTCACTCTTAAAGTACAAAAAAAAAAAAAGGGACATTTTTGAACCAATTGGCAGAGGCCCCAGCTGACCCGTAGCCTAAGGCCAGGGAAGAGCCTCCAGGGAGCAGACGGCACACCCGCTCTTCCGAGGTGAACACGAGCTGCACTGCAAAGGAGAGGTGGTGAGCGTAGCTGACAGTGAGGAACGGCCGAGCCTGGGGACCAGGCAGCAGGGGCCCCTGCGGGCCACAGAACCTGGCAGAATGTGTGCAGCCTCCTCGCACAGCATCTTCCTTCACAGACTCACCAGGCTCACACACTGAAGGCGGAGGAGACGGGGAGATGACACAGAAAGCGTGAAAGGTGTAGCGTGTCACGAGCATGTGGGAACCTCATCAAGGTCAACATAAGCTGGACCGTAAAACCAGCTGCAGCAGGTGACTAGAACACTCCAGGGATTTTCTTGACCCGTTTATGGCATTCAACTGGAAGATGTGTGGAGAACCCACAACTACGTGGAAATTAAGCGCACTTCAAAGAGAAAGCTTAAAGAGAAATTTAAAAAAAAATTTTAGATAAAAGAACATTTTAAAAAATCAATATATCAAAATGTGTTGGATGTAGCCTAGCAGCGCTTGGGGGGAAATTTCCATCACTGAAAGCTTACTTTAGAAAACAATAAAGATCTAAAGTTAATAACCTAAGAAATTAAAAACGGAAGAGCAAACTAAATGGAAGCAGTTGGAAGGACACAGCATAAACAGCGAAACCTGAACACAAAAGCAAAACAGAGAAGATGAGTAAAGACGAAACCAAAAACTGACTCCTTGTAAACATGATTAAAATTGATCAACATCTTGTCAGACTAACGAAGAAAAAACACAGAGAAGACACACATTACCAGTGTCACGAAAGAACGAGGACACGTCCCTGTAACCACAAACATCAAACGGATAGTAAGGGAGCACGGAAGCACCCCATGCCCTCAATTCAAAACTTAGATGAAATGAGCACATTTTTGAAAGACACTCAGAATGCACTCCAGGAAAACATATTATATGATTAGTCTTCTATCTATGAATGAAATTGAATTCTTAATTACAAACTTCCCAAAAAGGAAACTTAAGGCCCAGATGTTTTTAATGGTGATTTCTACCAAACAATTCAGGAATATGTAATACCAGTTCTACACAATTTCTTTCAAAAAATAGAGGAAGGAAAAACTTCTCAATTCATTTTTTGAGACTAGCTAGCGTTTCTTTAATACCAAAACCATGCAAAGACATTACAAGAAAAGAAAACTACATATCAGCATCTTTCATGAATGTAGTTGTAAAAATTGTAAAAATTGTCCACCAAATGAATGTCTGCAAATCAAACCCAGAGATGTATCAAAAGGAAAACGCATCATGCCTGAGCGGCTTTTATCCACAGAATGTAAGTCTGGCTCAACATCAGAAAACCAATCAATGTAATTCATAACAATAA
>NW_017731591.1:665564-669512 GCF_001890085.2 Hipposideros armiger
AGTTTACATCAAGTCCTTGCCTGGCTCATGGTCTCATTAACTCCTATGTGATGGACATTACATGTGAGCAAGTGATCATAGCCAGCCATATCAGTAGCTATACTGTTGTCATGGGGTTACTTAAACAATGTATAATAACTATTTCAAACTTCAAGGTAAAATTACCTCACAGGCAGAGAACTGAACTGAAAGTTCTACTCAGCATACACAGGCATATTAATTTAAAAATGAAATTAGAACAAAACTTCCCTCTGGGGACCACGGAAGTACACTTAAGGCTGCTTGAAAACAGAAAATTAAAATAGTTACACATACAGAAGGAGAAAGCCCTAAATAGCCAGTGGATGACAAAGAACATGATCTTTTTAGAGATTTAATTTAAAAAATCTTTTTCCCCCCTCTAATTATCATGTAGCAAAGACTGACTTTAAAATTATATGAATGTGAAGTAATCTATGAAATTCAAGTAATATTCAAATTAAATGGTGTTTACTGTGTTATAGGCATTTAATACATAATCTCAGGATTTATTGGAAAAATATCACACTCTCCCTCAAGTTAGTGAATCTTATAGGGAAAGAGTGAAAGTACATCCCAGTTTTGCACTGTTTCCAGGTGTTTATTTAATAATCATTATGTTTTGACTCCTATGGGGTCCCGGTTCTGTGGGGCGTGCAGGGCTGGCAGGGAGCAGATTGTTGGATCCGCGTGGCAGCATTTTGGACTTAGATCTATCTTCAGATCCCATAATGACGTGTTGGGGTCCTTTAAATTTTTAATATGGTGTCCTGCCAGCACTTAGATGAGGTCCTCATGGAAGCTGGTCGTGTGACAACACATTGTCACCAGCAGGCACTCAGGGAACTAGTGTTTTGCACGTTGTGTTCCTTACAGCCCTGTCTTGTTAGCTGGTGTCTCCAGTCTCCTCTTGGGAGGATGACAGTTGTACTGGTGGCCCTTTGGTTCCTGATGGGAAGAACCTGGGCAGAATACGGGGCCATTGATCTCTGGTGCNGTGGCATCTTAGAAAATGGAGACGAGCGTCGCGAACAGCCCTAACATCAGAGTGGTGGTGGTTAGGTATCGGCACACTCCCAGCAGACCTGCGAGGCACCTGTCAGGACCCTCATTGATAAAGCGGTTAAACGAAGCTTCCGACATCTCAAACAACCCCATCAAGGGAACACAGCTGGCGAGGGCTGGGAGAAGGGTGGGAACCTGCTCTGAAGTAGGGATTTCAGTTTTTGTTAAGCAACTTTGCCTTTTTGACAACCAAAAATAATTCATATCTGTATTCAAGAATCCGACCTGTCATTGAAACACATGAGATTTGTGATTATTTGAACGGGTGGTTACGGGTGAGTGAGGGGTGATGAAAGGGCGTATAACATGAGCGTCGTATTCTCATAATTCCTTTAGTAAAGATTGTTAATTTTACAAGTCTGTTTACATAGTTTTAATTAAAATGGCTTATATGAATAGATTAAACCTTCCTGTTTTACTAAAACAAGATAAATGCATGATGTAAACTAATTTCCCATTTCTGTATTAACATGCTAAATGGATAATGTGCCAACAGAAAAAATATTTTTGTGACCTCATTAGCTTTTGGTTTTCTAAAATAATCTTTTTCTTGATATCCCATTGAATTATAAGATGAACATTTAATTCTTTTGTTCACAATAGTACAGTAAATAATAATTTACAGAATAATCTGTGGATATTCATTTTTATATTTATTCATGCATATTCTTATATGTATGTAATTTAGCCAGAGTAACAAAAGTTAGAAGTTCTTTTTACTATTTCAGCTTACAAGCACAAGATTGTTAAATACCTACTATGTGCTATGCATTATTTTAGGAAGTAAAACTTTAAAAAAGATCTCCATTTAAGCCTTGCTAAAATTAATAAATTTTTATCCCTAATGGACATTAATAATATTGTTTTAATGGGACTAAATTTGTGTTCGTATATTTTTACACAAATTTGGATTCATCAAAACAGTTGATTTTCAATTAATGATATGAAAGGATAAGAAGAAAATAGATAATAAAAATTCACAGTTAATTACAGATTTTTTTGGTTAAAGATTTAGCTCTTTTTCTCCTCAAACTATTATTTTGCCCTTAGAATGTTACTGTGTATTCTGGTCCTGAAAACTTAATGGTCTGCATAGAAAAACTCTGTTTAAAAATTCTGAGATCTCTTTCTGTATTAAAACCAAACTAAAGATGGTAGTGACAGATAGCAAACAGTCATTTTGATATTCTCTAAACTGTAAGAATCATAATAAATTGGGGAAATAAGTATATCCTGGTGAAATTAATATTTCAGTTTCTGAGAAAGTTATTTGCAAGACTCAAACCAATATTCGAAATAAAAAGAGTAAAAGAAATCTCTAGTAGTCAAACCAATGTAAATGAGCTTGGGAAACAGTAAATTTGTTGTACATTTAAATGGGGGAAGGGATTTAATTCAGATCCTGCAACTATATCCTGATTCACAAGGAAAAGACGACTCTACCCACTCCAATCAAAATTTACAGGGACATTGCACAAGGGGCTCGTTCCAGGAGAAGAACCTGCGTAAGAACTGGAGAAAGAAGAAAGGATCTGTCTTCTTCTAATACAGTGAGCTTGGTGCCCAAGAGACTGGAAGAATAAGAACAAAGAGTCACATCTGTAAGATTGCCTGAGGACACAGAAGATTGGTTTGTCCTAGAACCCACAAATCTAGCCTGAAATACCCCAGTCTTTTACAGTGTTAACTTGCAATTACTAGGACCACAAAATATTGAGTTTTTATTTTTCCAATTTTACTGTTATGTAATTGACAGATAAAATGGTACGATATTTAAAATGTACAGTGTGATGTGTTGATACACCTTGTGAAAGGATCCGCCCTTCCAGGTAATTAACACATCTCTCACCTCACAGTTGCCTTTCTTTTTGGGGTGGGGTGAGAACACTGAAGTTCTACTCTCTTAGCAAATTTCAATTATACAAGACAGTGTTATCAGCTGTAGTCACCATGTTACATATGAAATCTTCAGAACTTACTCATCTTAGAATTGAAACTTTGTACCCTTTTACCAGCTTCTCCCATTTCCTGTACCACCCAGCCTTGGCAATCACACTTCCACTGTTTCCATGAGGGTATTGTTTTTTNGAGTGACTCGCGGGCACCACCGTTCTCGGCTGGCGGGGTGCCGGTGAGGCTGTGGCTGGTCCCAGGGGAAGCACGTGCAGGAGGACGGCGGGTAAAGATGCCACAGCCAGGAGGGGGGCGCAGCCCAGTCCCGGGGAGCAGCGTCGTTGCGCCAGAGGCTGGAAGGCACCGGGCTGCGAGAAGCGCGGAGCACGGCGCCCGCCAGGCCCCAGGCTGTGGCGCGGCGGGCCGGCCTCCAGGCCTGGTGTCTTCTGGGAGCCAGCTGTCGGCCACCAGGAGCACACGTGGCACCTGTGCGGAGGCTGGGGACACAGCAGAGCCTGCTGACCTTGCCGTGAATTAGGTGGGGACGCGTAGGCAGTGTCACCTGCAGGCTTAGGAGGTGGGAGGACCGGCTGCAGAATCGGTGGGGCCACGTGCACAGCAAGCGCGCAGGCCCTTGTCCAGAAGGGAGGGACAGTTGCCAGAGCTTCGGGGTGGGGCACCCCGCACTCTGGTCCAGCCTCTGCCTCGCTCTGACTGCAGCCTCACTTACCTCCAGTTTTCTCCTCCTTAAAATGACAGTTAGTGTCTCAATGAAAGGATTTGGGGGGAAATCAGTGGATGGATAGCATGTGAAGTGCAGACATGCATAAGCACTCCATCCGTTTCTGTGCATTGTGTTGTTATTGCCAATAGGATTCCTGTCAGTCACTGTAATCGCTGGCCAGCGACATCATTTGTAGAGTAAATTTATCTGTGGCTTCTCTCTTCTACGCCATCTTGATCTTTTTAGCG
>NW_017731591.1:676327-682321 GCF_001890085.2 Hipposideros armiger
AGCTCCAGGTCGAGCTGTTGTTCAGCATCTTAGCTGTGGAGGGCAGTGTCACTGGCCCTCATATGTGGGATCCAAACCGGGGCCCTCTGGTGTCCCAAACCAGTTCTTAACCATCACGCCACTCCGCCAGCCCTATTTACTTTTTACTATTGAGTTGCGAGAGTTCCTTGTATGTTTTGGTTATTAACCCTTTATTGGGTATGTGGTTTGTAAATAGTTTCTCTGTTCAGTAGGTCACCTTTTCATTTTGTTGATGAACTGTGAAAAGGCTTTTTAGTTTGATGTAATCCCATTTGTTTATTTTTGCTTTTGTTTCCTTTGCTTTGGGTGTCAAGGCAATCCAAACAGTCATTGCCAAGACAAATGTCAAGGGGCTCACCTGTGTTTTCTTCTAGTTTATGGTTTCAGATTCAAGTCGTAAGACCATTTTGCATTGATTTTTGTATGTGGGATATATAGGCGTCCAGTTTCATTCTTATGCATGTGACTGTCCAGTTTTCCTAACACTGTTTATTAAACAGGCTAAGCTTTCTCCGTTATATATTCTTAGATTATTTGCCAAAAGCTAATTGACCATATATTGTGTTTATTTTTATTTTTGCTTCCTATATTCTGTCCCATTGATCTCTGTGGCTGTTTTTATGCTACCATACTGGCTTGACCACTATAGTTTTGTAATATAATTTGAAATCAGGAGGTGTGATGCCTTTAGCTTTGTTCTTCTTTTTCAAGTTTGCTTTAGTTATTCCTGGTATTTTACAGTTCCATACAAATTTTAGGATTGTTTTTCTATTTCTGTGAAAAATGCAATTGGAATTTTGATAGGGACTACATTGAATCTGTAGATTGCTTTGGGTAGTATGGACATTTTAAGAATACTAATTCTTCCAATTTATAAACACAGAAGATCTTTTAATTTACGTGTGTCCATGTCCATTTCTTTCATCAGTCTCTTATTTTTGTTTTCAGTGCATAGGTCTTTTACTTTCTTGATTAAATTTATTCCTAAATATTTAATTATTTTTGGTGTTATTGTAAATGGGATTTTTTAAAAATCTCTTTCTGATAGTTTATTTTTGATGTGTAGAAATGCAACTGAATTTGTATATTGATTTTGTATTCTGTAACTTTACTGAAATTATTTATTCTAACAGTTTTTTGGTGGAGTCTTTGGGGTTTTATATATATTGGGTTGTCGGAAAAGTCATGACACAGTTTTGCAATGAAAAACAAAAATATGTCATGACTTTTCCGGCAGCCCAATATAATGTCATCTACAAATTGAGACAGTTTTATTTCTTCCTTTCCTATTTGGATGAGTTTTATTCCCTTTTCCTGCCTAATTTCTCTGTCTAGTTCTAATACCATACTGAATAAAAGTTGTGAGAGTGGTCATCTTTGTCTTGCTCCTGATCTTAGAGGAAAAGCTTTCATTTCAGCTGTTCACCATTGAGTATGATGTTAGCTATGGGCTTGGCATATAGAGTCTTTATCATGTTGAGGTACATTCTCTCTATACCCAGTTCCTTGAGAGTTTGTTTGTTTTTTAAATCATAAAATGATGTCAAATTCTGTCAAATACTTGTTCTGACTCTACGGCGATGAGTGTAGGATTTTTATCCTTCATTTTGTTTCTGTGGTGTACCACATTGGTTGATTTATGGATGTTGGACCATCCTTATATCCCTGGAATAAATCCCACTTGATCTTGGTGTATGATTCTTTTACTGTATTGTTGAATTTAGTTTGGCAATGTTTTATTGAGGATATTTGCACTTATGTTCATCAGGGATATTGGCCTATAATTTTCGTTTCCTGTAGTGTCCTTGTCTTGCTTTGTTATCGGGATAATGATGGCCTCATAAAATGAATTTGGTGCTGGATTAGAGTTGAAGGCAACTGTATGAACTCATATTTATTTTATCTACAGATAGATAGATAGATATGGAACTAAATAGAAATATGTGTATACACATGGGCCAGTATATATCCATATGTTTCCTAACTGTCCTCTTAGAGAACTTTTTTTTCTAATAAAAATAATATTTATTTGCCATGTAAACAAAGTCTTGTTGCTGGTTGTGTGTGTGTGTGTGTGTGTGTGTGTGTGTGTGTGTGTGTGTGTGTTTATATGTAGGGTCACAGACTTTCTTCATAAATTCATGAAGCAAAACTGGCCACCGTTTTGGCATACCCTCATTACACAAATCTGATGTGTCTTTTTTGTTTGTTTGTTTGTTTTAAGTAAAACAAAGAGAAAGAGAACCATGTGCAGCATAGACTTTTTTTTTTCAGTCTCTCAGCTGTGGCAAATAAGTGAGTATGATTTGTGGCAGACGTAGAGTAGGTTATGGCATTAAGAAGGAGAAAAGCTTTTTAGCTCTTCACAAAATGGATGTGACCTAGACTCTCTGTGGTTCAAGATCATTCCAAAATGGCAACATTCTGTGCAACTATTTTTGGCTGAAGCATTAATGTTTTATGTGTTTTAAATAAAGTTATGAATAAAGATGAAGCATGTCCAGGAAATACAATGTGTGTTTTTAAATATATGTGTTCACTTTGAAAGATTCAGCAACAGCAGACGTTAGACAAACCTAATCTTTAAAAAATATATTATTAAAATTGTAAAGAAGAAAATAATTCTTCCAGCAGATGTAGTTTTTTTATAAGAGAAAGTTCATGAGTTTACTTTCTATAGTTTTTAAATACTTAGATGATAATGATTTTAATTTGCATATGTAAAGATGTAGTAGACTATTAAATTATCTAACGGGCTTTGATGTTCTCCACGTATCAGTTCCACAGTTTTAACTGTAAGTATGCATTTATTGTATTCCTATTATATGATTGTGGACCCTAGGTTTCTAATCTCTGTCATATTGCTCCCCTTCCTTGAAGCATGTTTCCATCCGAGTCATCTCCTGTGCGCTCCCTCCTGCCATGGCTTATTCAGACTCGTCCCTGGTCCCTTTCGTGATTCCTGCAGTCCTCATCCTGAGTTGAACCTGTGTGTCCTATCTTTTCTGCCCTTCGTCGGTGTGGGCGCCTTAGTTATAAGTTTTAGACTTAAGCACAGGCACTGTCGTGTTCCTGGCATTTTCTCTAAAGCACCTAACCCAGCACTGAACCTAAATAGGGACTTAATTTATCATTGATTGTTTAATTAAACCGAATGCTTGTCCAACAAGGATACTCCATTTCCTGACCCTGCAAGACGACACAGAAATTACTGTTCATCAGAGGCTGTCCTGATGCAGGACATTTACTCCAGACAAGATATTCAAGCCTCCAGCGCAAAAATCTGGCCAGATTAATGCTCATTCCCGTATCACACGGCAGAGCGACTTCAGCCAGCTGTGCTGTGCTGACCTTTGACCTGCTTTCCATTTTCACATTGGATTAGGAGAGAAACTGTAGACATACAGCAGCGTCATGCCCTTCTTTGAACTGCCAAACAAATACTATCACTGCCAAAGATAAATAAATAAAATAACTAAAAGCAAAAGGCCATTAAGTTCAGAGGATTTTTCTTTTAAAAACCTGTTTTCTTCCCTGTGGGAAAACTTTCAAAGCGGTACATTTTCAGATGTCATTTGACAAAGAAGTTATATGTTGAAAGTCGAAATGAATGGAATTTTCAAAGGATTTTGGCAACTGGGGGTGGGAGTAAAAGTTTAGTCTGAACAAAGAAGAAAGGAACAGTAGAGGGATCAGTAGTGTGCTCCTGCTACTTTCTTTTTAAAAACAATAGATTCTTGAATTATTTTCTACTTTCCCCCCAATGGCTCTGAGCCCCAGAATCTTTTCAACATAGGGATTGTGTCCTACCACTTTATATTTGACGTCACTGACATATTTGATATTTTCAGCAAACGTCCTTTCTTGATAACTTGAGGTATCAGCATGTTTTTATTGGAGTTCAGTGTGTAGACTCTGTAAGGTCAGATTTCCACTTCAGGTACAAACCCTTCTAATGAGCTCACTCTACGTTTAATTAATGACTGACATTAATAACTCTACAAAGTAAACAAAAATGATTCATTTGACAACATACGGCAAATACAGTGTATGGTTTTCATTGGTTTTTTTGTGGGGGTTTTTTTTTTGCCATATTTTGTAACATCCATATTGTAGTTACGTGGTAGATGTGGAATTTGGCTACCCTGAGAGACAATAAAATAAAGACCACCCTTCTCAAGTACATGTGTTTCTCCTGGACGGAAACGTCCTGCAGGAGGGTGCACATAAGGTAGTAAAACGACGGTGTTTTCATGGAAGGTTTTCTCACGTCGCGTTGGAATTCGGAAGTCCGAGGCGTCGACTTCATTAGCGGTGAAGCGATGGCTTCAGGCCCACGGCTGCCCGGCCGCCTGTCTGCCGGGGACACGGTTTCGAGCCGCGGGGGAGCCGCGTCCCCACGCCCCAGGCTCCCCGGGTGCGTTCAGAGTGGAACAGGCGCGGCTGCTGTGTGGCTCCGCCGCGGCCCCGCGCGTTTTCATGCTGCTGTCTCTGACCCGGGGGCTCTGAGGACCCCACGCGGAGCAGCGGGGCGTCCCCGAGCCCGAGGCTCGCGTGTCAGACGTGCAGCTGGTGACGAGCCGCGCGGCCAGCGTGACGCGCTGACGTCGTCCGTGGAGAAGCGTCACTCGGACGTGCTCGGTATCCCAGGCCCGACGCGCGCCGAGCTCCTGCCCGCGTTGCGTTTCGCAGACGGCTGGTCCCAGAAGTGTCGGGGGGCTGCGCCTTCCTTGGATCTTGCTCCTGTCACTCGTTCATTCACTCGTTCACTAGTTCACGGGCTGCCAGACAGAAGGATCATGAGCAGAAAAGGCTCCTGTTCTTGTGAACCAGCGGAGGGGAGGCGAGGAGGCGGGGAGCAGAGGCCGCGGAGACGGCTGCGCTGTGTGTGTGTGTGTGTGTGTGTGTNACTTCCCACTAATGCAATCAAATGATATATGAAAAACATAACTAGCTTAGTTCCTTCAGCAGAGTCGGTGTTTTAAAAGTGTGAATTTTTAAATTTCCTCAGATTAGCCCACCTCTGCTTCTTATCCTTTCCCTATAAAGGGAACACCCATTGATCGGCACGCTGAGCGGCTGCAGTGTGCCACAGCTTGTCGTCATCATCACAGTTACACAGGCCCGAGCCTCCTGGTGAATTCTGGTGGCCGAGTTTATATTCCCAAGGTGGTAGTGATGGGGGAAGGACAGCTGGTGATGAAGGTGAGGAAGGGGACAGGGCAGAGGAGGCTGTAACTGGAGTGAGTGCTGAGAGTTACACTCAATAATGGATCTGAACATGCTTGTTCCAGGCACTGTATTATCGGCTGTCATTCTGTATTTAACTCACGTGTTTAGACCATTGCCTAACGGATGGAGGGAGGGTCAGGGTGAGGTGGCCTTGATGTGGCCCTTGTTTTGTCCCTTATTTGGTGAGTGATGTTGGAGAAATGACTCCAGCTTCCTTCCGCCCATACTTCTTAGGGACATGCTGGCTGGACTAGGCTATTCTTCAAGGTGATAGTAACAGCTGTTACAGAAGTAAAAGATTCTGTGGTCCATTGAGTTTGATTTTTTTTTCCACTGCAGTCACCTTTGGAGTGCTGGTGCCTGTGACACTTGAGGCTGAGGATGGACCTGCAGGGTCTAAACAGCCCTCTGGTGAAGCTGGCATTTGGCTGTGGCACTTGACCCAGGTGCCCCCAGTCGCAGGACACCCATATAGCTCCAATATTGGTGATTTAGGAAAGAGAGTTTCCAAGTGCTGGACGAGCAAAGTCCCTGCCCATTGTACCATTTCCAAGACCTGAATTTGCTCTTATTATTGTTGTTGGAACTTCTTTTTATCCTGGTCAAAGTACATCGCAAGGGATGTATTTGTAAATGTCGCCAACACAGAAATATGGAATCAGATTAGGTCCTTTGCCTTTAAAGGGTCCGGTTCCCCAATAGGCATTGCTGTGTGCATGCTAGACGGTGACAAGTAGGGAA
>NW_017731591.1:684991-686425 GCF_001890085.2 Hipposideros armiger
ATGTAGAAAACGGGCTGCAGGCTGGTCCGCGCCCACCCCCTTCCCGGGCGGGAAACCTGCGGACTTAATTTCTTGGTGGCTGCAGAACTCCTTTGCTGCTCGATGGCAGACAGGGCTGGGAATTTGGGCTGTGAATGGAGAGTTCTGTGTGGCCCTTAATTGGGAGAGGGACCTGCCAAACACACTGCATTCCCAGATCCTCCAAACCATTGTGGGCCTGGCAGCACTGTGTCAGCTGTCACCGGACTGATGGCAGGTGGGCTGACGTCCCAGCACCACGAAGACTGACAGCAGCGTCTTTCAGGAACCTCCTTGAAGATTTCCAGGTAAGGTTTCCGAGGAGCAGTGGGGAGATACGGGAGACAGGATGGGAGTTAGGTGGCAGGTACCTGCGGTGAAATGTTTGAACTGTGACAGCTGGTTGTGGTTTAATTTGGGGTAGCACCTAATCTGTTGTGAATTCAGAAGTGTGAGTTCAGATCTGGGCTCTGGATAATTTGGGAAAACGCATGAGAAGCAGGATAATCTAAGGAGGACAGGAGAGGGAGCAGCCCTTTGTTTTCATGAAGATGGCGCTACCTTCTGGGCACCCCGGATCCTGGATCCGGCTGTTTTGTGTCAGCTCTGTTTCCGCTCCCAGCGGTCTGCGTCTCATCCCTCCGCTGCTGGCCTCACCGTCATTTTGGCCACACAGATTGACAGGGTGTCCCACACAACCGCAGGGGCTTCTAAGTGGACTCGGTTCAGAGCGCGGAGGGACACACGCTGGCGCCATTTCGCCTCTGCCTCCCCAGCGTCAGGAGTCCTTAAACTTGGTTTGTCCCTGGGCCGCGTCGGCCACCTGGAGGGGAAGGGGGTTCTAAGTGCATAAACTGAAGCGTGGGGGGGCCTCCGAGCAACCCGCGTGGTGAGTGCCGTCCTCTCCTGAAGCCCCTGGACAGGGCCTGCTTCTGGGCCTCCACCGGTCAGCGGGGAGGTGGAGCGGGCTTGGAGCTGTGCGCAGACTAGTCCTGTAGGTTGGGGGCGGGGTGTGGGGGCAAAGGAGCCGCGGCCCCTGGCACGAGGGTGCGGAGGACCAGGGCCAGGAGGGGAGCTTCGGGGGAGGGGTCACCCTGCAGAAGGAGCAGAGCCCAGAGGTGGGTGAGGCTGTGCCTTCCGTGTCCTCCGAGATGGAGCTACAGGGCACATGCCCTCTGCCAGGCTACCCCAGTGTCAGGAGCTGGGCCCGTCTTCGTGGCCTGTCACACTCTAGCTCCTGTGACACCCCCGACAGCTCCGTTTCCTTCCACGGGGCAGCCCCTCTGCTTCGGGACTTGCCCTCTTGCTGGCCTTGTGGTCACGTGTGTTGAGCCCTTCACGTCATTGTCCCCACTGCCTGGACTGTTATGATGCAGGGATGAAGGATTCCATTTAAAGAATGAATGCGTGATGGGT
>NW_017731591.1:696050-704228 GCF_001890085.2 Hipposideros armiger
GTCTGTGGTTCCCCGAAGGCGCTCAGTCTTCACGTGGCCGGATTCCGGCAGATCCACGTAATAACGAGGACTTCCCGACGAGGCGGCCGCCTGTGAGCCGTGAGCCCTGAGCCCGTCAGACAGTGCTGGCCGCGGGGCTCGGAGCTTCCCTCAGCTGCCCCGCGCCCCTCTGCGGGGACGTCTCGGGGTGAACGGGCCGAGCTGGGTGCGCGGGTGTGCGCGGTGGGGCCTCTGTTTCCCAGCCTGCGAACCCCACCCCCGCCAGGTCTTCTCAGGCCCCCCGTTCCGTGAAGCCCCCCCAGCGCTCCCTGAGCGGAACCATAACGTTCTCCAGGGGCCCCCACAGCGCTCCCGGGGCTCCCACAGTTCTGATGCCACTCGCGTCACCGAGAAATCGGTTTCTAGGCTATGAGCCCCTGAGGCCTCAGAGTGACCATCGGCATCAGAAGCGGTCTGGTGTCTCACCAGGGCTCGCGTTAGGAGGCCCGGGAGCTGGGAGAAGACGGGTTCGTGGGACCCGTGGAAAGCATGAGCCTCACTCCGTCCTGAGCCTCTCGCTGCGCATACTGAGCACGCGCGGATGCAGGAGCAGTGAACTCAGCCGCAACTGTTGCTCATATATTACGTTGATTAAAAATTGATTTTTGAGTTTACATCTGTTATCTCTTATTTAGTAATAGTTCAGGTTTGCCTCTCCTGTGTATCACTCTGTGTGTTCATTTTAAAAAATCATACACGGGTTTTTGAAAATCTGTAGTAAACTACTCAATACGTGGATAAGAGTGGGTACATGGAGAAACAGTGACACCACATTGATGTTTGTGAAATGTATGTGTGTTTAATAAATATTAGATTTCATATTTTTCTAGGAACCTAACTGATGCTATTTTGGTCTCAGAGGTATTAAAAAGTTTTACTCTCAAATGGGACACTGCCACTCCCATTATCAGTAGTATCAGGACTTTCAAACTTAAGGGAACATCCAACAGGAAACACACACACCCACACACGCACACACACCACAAATATCAAACTTCTTTCTTATGATTTCAAGTCAGAACTTTGTAGCTTTTACCAAATGCCTTTGTAAGACTTAGAAATACTATGAACACTGTGACCTTTAAAGTAAGTCTAAAGAACAGAAAAAAGAAGGAGGGAGGAAAAGGCCATTGATTTAGGTGAAGAATAAAGAAAATAATTAAAGCTTTAAGTTTATAATATTTGGGCAAAATATTAAAGATTTATTTTTATAATGATGTATTAAAATAAGATTCTAGCATAAGTCATTGGCATAAAATGTCATCTGCTCCTTGTGAGGTTTCTATGAAAGAGAAATTTAAAATGTGGGTGGGTACCCATGATCATTTCATTGTTATAATGCTTCTTTTGTACTGGGATATAAGTCTATAATTGTGTAACTTTTTAAAAGTATCTTCAATAATAAAGACCCAATTAAAAGCAGTCCTTTTCATCTATGTTCCCTGTTCCTACGAAGTTAGTACTTTGCTTTATTAAAAGCTCTTGAACTTTATACATCTGAAGAATATTGACTCCCAGCCCAGAGCCAAGATACCAAGAAGTGTTAATAAGAGTCCGGGGATGTGGTGAGGCTGGAGGGAGCTCATGTGAGAATTTTCGAGTGGTTGAGAGGCATGTGGGTAATTCATAAATAATGCTGTTTTATTTAGTCACATTGTTGCATTCATTTTATTGGGTTGTCGGAAAAGTCATGACATATTTTTTCTGTTTTTCATTGCAAAAATGCATCATGACTTTTCCAACAACCCAATAGAATTTCAAATTGTAAATGACAGTATGGGAATCCCACTTCATTAAAAGGGGAATGGATCAAAATAAATGGATTCACAAATGCAGCATCTTAAGAGGACCCAACAAGTTTTATTCATTTTCAGCCCTCTGTTTAGTGCGGGACACTCAATAAATGTTTGCTGAATAAGTGAATAATCTGAATGAAACTTTACCTTTAAAAAAAAAAAACTGCTCCCTAAGTGAAATATAAGTGCAAAAAGGCAACTCGGTTGATTTTAATTTCTCTGTAGACTCCCAGCTTGCGCCAGCTGCTGTATGTAATACAGGGATTATTGCTCTTCCTAACTCAGACCCTGAAAACGTCCCTTACAAATGACTGAGCTCTAATAGTTCACAGTGGCCTTGTCCTCCCAGCAGAACTAATCAGCAATCAGGAATCAAATCGACAGGTCCAAAAAGGAGGCATCGCTTCCATCGATCGCGCATGTGGCTCCATCTTTATTTAAAGGAGCCGATTGCAATATGTTAACGTCAGTCAATATTATGAATAAACTTTCAAACCACAGGGTTCAGTGATCATGACCTTGTGATATCAGTTTCTCCGTAACCTCTGCTGCCAACTGTATGCAGTGAGAAAGCTAAGGCTGCCCTGGGAAACTCATAATTCCACTTGAATTGTTAACATTTAAGATTTTTTTAAACTAAATTGTTTACAGTAGTCTAACAGGTTTCCTACCTATGTTATAGTTTAAAATGTTATTAAATACAAACCATAAAATTTCCTATTCTTATTGTATTCACTGATGGTGCCTACACAAGTCTTGAAAAGGAATTTTTAGAAGATGTTGGTAGTTATTTTTTGTAAGGGAAGTTTCCATACTGTTCCGTCACTTATTTGTAGAGAATATCTGAACCTGTTAGCTGGTCGCTGGGGAGCAAGCAGGCTATGAAGTAATTCTCAGGAGGCCAGTTAGCATCACATGGGGAAAAATCCCATGGCCACTTGCAACTCAAATGCAAGTCCGAGGCTGCTCTTCGGAGATGCTGAAGTTCCAGGGCTCAGGTGGCGTCATGCGGACTCATCACCTTACATTGGGTCAGACACGTGTTGCAGTCATGTTTGATGGGCACTTTAGAAGTATCACATACTTTAGGGGATTACAAATTCCAGGTCACAGACGGCCGAGGCGCTGGCACGACAGCGTGCTCTCCTTCCCTGGCGGCTGCGTCCCGGGAGGGTCAGTGTGGAGGTGGGCTCCTGGCCCCGGGCGCCTCCCTTGGCCCGGCAAAGGCCGACCTCATGCGAGACCATCGCTCTTCTGAGCCTGTCTTTTCAGCCTGCTGGCTTTGAACTAATGATGTATAACTTGGCGGAAGTCAAAGAATCATTGTCAGATTTATTTTCTATTCAGCTAAAAAAATGATTTTTCTATCAATTTTTACAGGTTGTCTAGGTAAGAGCTAAATCAGTATGTATTTCCTATCCTTGATAACATCAGTGCTTACAAGTAGTTCTCGTTGTAAAAATATGTTAAATTATTTTTTCTCTTAAGTATTTATAATTTAAAACCTATCTCTAAATTTACCATTGACTCTATTCATCTGTTACTTTCTGTTTTCAGATATGTGCTTTATTTATTTATTTACTTTTTTTTTACCAGTGCAAATAATTCTTTATCATGTGAGTGTTTAACTGTTCAGGTTTCATTGCCACTCTACTTTTATTTCATTTTCCCTAATTATTCTCAAAGGATATTTGAGTGACTGTATGGCACCAACTCGAAATCGGAGCCGCGTCCTTCGAGGGTGGGAGGGTTGTCAAAGTGAAACTCAGGCAGTGGGGTTTTGGGGAGCGCTTGCTTTTTGTCAGTGGCCACAGGCCACGGCCCATGGATCTCTCGGAGCAGACAGGGACAGCCATGTCACAGTCACAGTCGTCGATGAGAATGGCCTCATCAGGGATGGGTTAAGTTTACCTTGGAAGATCCCTGGGGATAGTTTTGTCTCTGGAAAGAGGGGAGGAGCCGCGTTCGGTGGGGCTCCCGGAAGACTGAGTGACTCTGTCCGCACAGGTTTGAGGAATAAGTGTGCCCTGCTTCGCGTCGCCCTGAATGCTGAGGACCTGGCTGTAGGTGGCAGGCCCTGTGGTGATTGTGCCCATAATGAGGACCCGGCAAAGGTGTCACTGACGCTGCCTGTTGCTCCGCTGGAGTCACGCGCCTAGCGTTGGCCATCTCTGTCGTGACAGGGCTGCACGTGGGGCTTCGGAAGTTATCACTGCACAGGCTTCCTCGGCGCCGAGCTTCCTGGCCAGCGTGGTACAACTCACTGTCACTCAGAGCTACGAAATGGGTTATTTTTTTAAATCGCGGTGCTCCGAAGGCCACATTTCTGCCCCACTTTTGAATGTGAGGTGTACTGAGCGCATACTGAGCTGCGACTCCTGTGAGGAAGGCTGCTGAGGAGAGGAGGCCGAGATGCACTGCTTTACCTTAGGGCCCGTAAAGCACACGCTCGTCTAACGCGGGGCCAGTTTGTCCCCCGTTACGGGGCCGGGAGGGGCCGGGCGGAGGGCAGAGGACCAGCCGGATGAAGCAGCATGAGGACAACGAAACAGCCTTTCAGACTTGTAGGCTGCAGTTGATTCATAAAGCGACTTCCTTCTTTCTGTCAAGTATCAGTGGTATCAAATTCAGTTAGTAACATGTACAAGGATTCCTTTGTGAATTGAGGAATATCGTTATCATGTTGACACATTTCAGCCATTCCTAGTCAATAGCTCCCTCTGTGGACGTAGGACAGTTACCAGCATTGATTTACATCTCGGAAATTCAAATAGACAGAAGCTTTTGTGTGGGTTCGTGTTGAAATGTAGTCGTCATATGAATTTTGGAACAAAAATTCTACTTGTGGAGCAAGTAAAATCTTTGGAAAAAGGGGATTGAATGTAAATTATGTCAGTAAGGTGCTGAAATGGGAGTAAAATTGTGCTGAAACGGGTTAATTTGATCCTCATATAATGATTCCATTGGCAATAAAACCTAAACATTTCATACACAGTAGTGTATTTTCTGTGCAGCTGATGAATTATTTTATCCAACTCTTAGTTTTGGGCTTATTTTTAAAGTTAGCAACGTTGTATATCCTTCTTTGTCAGCTTTCTGAGCACATTTTCTTCTTCCTTGTGCTCTGCGTGAGCATAGCCTCCAAAGCCATGTTTTTATTATGGGCTTGGGGTAGCGTCTCGTAGTTTCAGTGAGTGTGGGCTTCTGCCAACCGGGATATTCCTTTTTAAAATCTGAATCCGTTACTAGACTCAGTGGATAAGGTTACCCTCCTCCCCCACCTTAAGAACATGGTTACTTCCCCAAATTAGAAATCAAAAGATTTTGGAAAATGTTTTTAACTTAAAAATTGTCACGGAACTCCCAAAAGGAGACAAAATAAAAATTATTCATTATACCACCATGCAGATATAACCACACTTAATATGTAATAAACTTTATTTGGTCTGTTTTTTTTCTAATATATATTTTTATAAAATTGGGATAAAGCTGAATATATGGTTTGATGTGTTTTCAAACTGATCAGTAGTATAACAAGGGCCATTAATGATCCATTATACGCATTTCCCTTATGTAATTAAGTATCTTTTTAAAAATACCATTGGAAATTTCTGAATATTTCACCAAGTGAAAATACCAAACTCACTTAAACATAGTTCCACATTTAGAAAATCTCTGTGTGAATATCTTTACATCTGTGTCTTTGAATGGCTTTCTCATTGTTTCCTTCGATGGTTTCCTGGAAGTGACGTTCAGTGGAAGGGCAGGAAGCATGGCGCGGGGCTTCTCCGAGTGGCTGCAGAGCATCTATTGCTCCTGGGAAGAGCCGGGTTTCAGTGGTTTCTGAGTGATCCAGTGAAACTGGAACTGAATTCCCCGCCCCCTCATCTCCATGTCTCCACCCCCTTCCCTCCATGTCTCCCCTCCTCTCCATGTCTCCGCCCCCTCCTCTCATTGTCTCCGCCCCCTCTTCCATGTCTCCACCCCCTTTCTTCCATGTCTCCACCCCGTTTCCTCCATGTCTCCCCTCCTCTCCATGTCTCTCCTCCTCTCCGTGTCTCCCCCCCCTCCATGTCTCCGCCCCCTCCTCCATGTCTCCACCCTCTTCCCTCCATGTCTCCGCCCCCACATCACATGTAGTAAACATCTCACTGCTTATGCATACTCTGCTTTAGAAGGGAGAGGAAATGCAACTCTGTCACAGAAGCACCTAATAGGACCCGGTGGCATTTAACTGAGGTGTTTCTAGTTATGTCATTTGCATTTCAAAAGCATTTATTAGAAGTTAATGAATCAATTGGTACTCCAGGGAACATTTAATAAGATTTACTGCCTTGTGGAATTTATATGGCTCTCAGCTAAATAACCCAGATTATAATTATTAGCAGTTGCATAATTACATTTGTGGTAATTCTAGAGATGAACAAAGATAGGAAATAGCTGTAGCTTTTCCATTTCGCATAGAAATGGATGGCTTTGACACATAATTTAAAAACATATCAATAACGTCGAAGCACCTGTATTTTAATTTGCAAGGTATTAAAATATCTATTAACTAAAAACTTAAGTCCTTCATAAAGCAGTAGGACAGAGAAACTGAAAGGGCAGTTAATTAAAAAATGTTAAAATTCAGAGACTAAAATGTCACGTTGTCCAGGTCATCTGTTGCTCCCCAGCCTGGAAGGTAGATGGTTCCTCGCCTTCCACAGCCTGTCATCTCGTGTTTTATGAGCTGCTCTCGGCCACTCGTCTCCCCGACCTGTGTCCCTCCTGCGTCCCTCCTGCCTGGATTCATCCCGTAACTAAAGGCCTTTCCCGCTGCACAGCCCCCTTCCCCCCAACCCCGCCCCCTGTCTGGTGACCATCTCCTTGAGCCCCAGCGCTGTCACCTCCAGGAACCCATCAGCACCACTGCCTCCTCCAGACGGATCACTATGTCTGATCTCCCCTCGTTCCTGCCGCCTGGCCCCCAACCCCTGTTTATGTGAGAGAGGTGCAATGCAAGATGATGTGACAGCCCTGGCCACGGGACTCACTTTGGCCAAAGGGACATCAGCAAATGTGACACAGGCAGCAGCTTGAAAAGCGGGTCCCTGTGGCCCCCCTGTTACTGCTGGAAGCGGCTCCTCTGCCCCTCTCTGCCTAACTGCGAGGGTGAGCGACCACGGGGAGCAGAGATGGGCCGGCCGGGGCCGGCGCCCATACCAACCACCTCCCAGTCTGGCTGCCAGCGAGCTGCAGCCACTGGTGACCCTAGGAGAGGTGCAAGGAGACCCCTGCTGACCTCGTCCAGTTTTGTGACATACAGAATCATAAGCAAATCAAACGGTGGTGGCTTAAGTCACTGAGTTTTAAAGTATGGGTTTTTTGTTTTATTTTTAATGCAGCAGTAGATAACTTACAATTAGCTGCAATCTCTCAGTCCTGTTTCCTCATCTATAAAATGACCCAGTGTCATGCCCTAAACCTTGGAAGGTCACGACTTACGCTGTCCAAGGTCAACCTTGGCCCCATCATGTACTCACTGGGTCTCCTTTTTCCTAGTTCCCTAAAGTGACCCGTTAGTGGAAGTTCTCTGTGCCTCAGTTTTCTCAGTTGTGAAAACACATGTATTTTCTGTATCAGGAGTCTTCTGCTGCAAATGGCAGAAAACTGATTTCAAGTGGCTCAGGGGAGGTAAGGGTAGGGCTCAGCTGATTGAAAACTGAAGGGGAGCCTGTTGCTGGGTGGGCCGTGTTGGGTGAAACACACTTAGAACCTCATCTGTCCAGGGACCACGCCCTGTCCTTCTTGTTGCTGTCACCTGTGAGTATTAATGGGAACACGCACAAAAATCACCCGGATTCTACATCAGGACTATGGTGATGGTCACATACCTTTACGCGTGTGCTAAACCCAGATCTAAATAGGTGCATGCACACGTGCACACATATGCACACAAGCACGTACATAAGTGCATGCACACACATGCACACGCACACACACATGCACACAGACGCACACATGCACATAAGCGCACACACATGCACACACACGCACATAAGCGCACACACACGTGCACATGCACACACGCACATGCACGCACACAAGCGCATACACATGTGTGCATGCACACACATGCACATACACACACATGCACATAAGCGCATACACGTGTGTGCGCGCACATGCACACGTGTGCACTCACGGATAGTGAGAAGGAGGCCTGATTAAGATTGGTGTCAGTTTCCGGCTCTGATACCGCCTGTAGCTAACCAGGACACCGGCTCTGCAGGAACTGGGCAAGGGTGTGCATCTCTATCGTTTCCTACAACTGCACGTGAAAATTCAGTCATTTCAGACT
>NW_017731591.1:705288-707847 GCF_001890085.2 Hipposideros armiger
CGAACACGCCCAGCACTTCCAAGATCAAAACACTGCACCCAGCATGTGTGTTCCAAGGAGAACCGAGACACGGAGGCAGCGTTGTGTGAGCTCCCAAGACAAAAGTGATTTCAAAGAGAAAAGAGACGGTCACCTCGGAGGCAGAATCGCTCCTGGTGCCGGCGCCAGGCAGTTTCCTCTGTGACTGTGTCTCTGCGAAGCCGGTCTCCCAGCGAGATGAAGTGCACACGCCCCGCCTGGGCTTCCCTTTCCTTAAGGGACTCTGCGGGCCTGGTGTGCTGGCACAAGCCTTCCCGAAGGTCGCTCAGTTCGTCTTTGGAGCCCGGAGCCCGTTGCTCTGGGGGACCTGTGTCCTGCCGGCCTCGTCTGTCACCCTGGCTTTGCATTCTTCCGCGGGTGGCTTTGAAGCTGACGTTGTGGATCAGCCTGGAGCGGGGTTCATCACCCTGGGGAAGGAGGTTGCTGCCTCCGTTCTCTTTTCCGGCATGTGCTCTGATGTGCCCTTTCTTTAGAGACTGCTTTCTCTGCCCGCCCCCCTGACACCTTCCTTACAGAGGCAGAGCCGTTCAGTCTGCAGGGAGGGAGGGAGAGAGGTGGGCAGAAGAGGGGGTTCCGAGGCCGGACAGTTCCACCCCTCACCCTAGCGGAGACGTTGTGCCACGTTAGTTTCTATTGCTGGGTAACAGACTGCTGCAAACCGAGTGGGTTACATCAGGCGCGTTTACTATTGCGCAGGTGCGGTGGGTGAGGAGCCCAGACGTGGCTTCGCTGCATCCTCTCTGCAGCGTCTCGGGCGTCCGCCATCAGGGTGTCGGCAGGTCCCAGCTTAGTGGAGGCCGGCTCTCCCCAGGCTCACCCAGGAAGCTGGCAGGCGCGGGTTCCCTGTGCTCACAGGACGAGGTCCTGCACGCCTGGAGGCTGCCCCCTCCCCCCGCCACAGGCAGTTGGTCGGAGCTGTTGGCTTTCCTCCATCAGGAAGCCGCAGGTCTCTCTACAGCATCACCCCTTTTCAGGCCCCATGAGTAGGTCAGGCCTGGAAGCATCTCCCCCTTTTGGTTCAGTTGACGTCAGCGGATTAGTAGCCTAATCCTAGGAGTGATCCCCTGTCACCTTTCCAGGTGTCACCCACTCTTACAGGAAGGAGACCAGGCAAGCGCCCGAGTCACGGGGTCACCTTAAACCGCCGCCTACCCCGTGGCGGTCCCCATCTGTCATCACTCCCTCCCTCTTAGAACTAGACCAGGCGAGTAACATGCAAATCATAAAAACTTACTAAAACATGGTAGATCACTCCCCTCACCTTTTGAATTATTACAAGAAATAAAATGTCCAGTTCATCGATATTGATTACTTATTTTACAGATGAGTGATTCCAGCTGCACTGACAAGGCCCCCAGCTTTCTGAGGATGCCTTCGTGTAAACATTGGACCCTGTAGCACAGAGCGATTAGATCGAGCGAGGTGACTTCTGCAGTCATCACTTAGCACAGCGTTAAAATTAGTTTTGTTGCGGAGAAAGCCAGTGGCTGCTTTTCATGCTTCGAAACTAGCGCCGGTCTTCAGGTGCCGACGTTGCTCTTCCATCACCAGGGAGTGCGCAGTTCTCACCTGAGTGTGCGTGTGTGCTGGCAGCCGGCAGGCGACCGTGTCTGGGGCAGCTCCCTCCGTTTCTCCCAAGGCTTGGGGCTCACATGCCGGGGCGCAGGTTCCGCTTTCATAAATCTCAGAGGAGTCAGGTCCTGAGCTGGTTCTGGGTGTGGATTGTGCTGAGCTGTGGAGTTGGGTGCAGTGTGGCATTGAGCATGGGGCCAGCTGGGGGACTGGCGGGTGTGGCTCTGGGAGTCCCAGTGGGGACACTGCACAGACTTCAGAGGTCTGGGGAAAGAACTGGCCCGTCTGCATGGGCAGACGGGCCAAGGCCCCGAGGAGTTGGGCTTGGAGAGAACTCGCCAGCTGAACGGCTCGTGGCCTGTACTGCTGTCACCCGTCCTATGGAAGATGGGCCTTCCCCCAAGCAGGACCTGCCAGCGGGCTTTCCCGACAGCTGATGGCCAAAAAATGGGCCGTGTGGGTGGTGACAAGAGACAGGATGCCATCCTGACCCCAGGCAGCTCTTCACGGCAGGAGAGCGGCATAGGGAAAGCTGTGAAATTGTAACTTCAGGATTTGATTGGAAGTGATGAATTTAAGGGTCTTTCTCTTGGGTGTTCAGGTTGAAAAGCGCAGGTTAGCGTGTGCAGCTGAGAAGAGCAGTCGGCATGGCCGTCAGTCAGCGCCCTGTTACTGTGTGCTGTGGAGGTGTTTACGCTCCGATGGAGTGGGACCTGGGGTTCCAGAGAGCTGTCCCTCTGTGACAGGAGCAACTTCACCTGCTGCACAGCCTGAGACTCACCAAATGCACCTGTTACAATTACTGTCCTTTGTAATTAGGAATTAATATTCTCATTGCAAATATCCTGCATAAAAGGAGAAAACTAAACTGTGCTTTCTCACAACTCAGGGATCATCTATGTTAAAATGCTGGTTTATTTCCCTTTGTGTTGAGAGAAAGAGAGAGAG
>NW_017731591.1:707927-708748 GCF_001890085.2 Hipposideros armiger
TAGGACGCCATCGGAATTCTAAAGCAGTGAACATCTTTCCTTAAAAACAGAAACTCTGGCCTCCCCCAAACAGCTCCCCTGGCTTTCCTGCCAGAGCCCACGTGCCTTTCTGTGGGACTCCGTTTCACAGTGTCACTGTCACGCTACCCGGGGACAGCTGAGTGTCGAGAGCTCTTCATTTACGGCTCTGTGTCATGGATTAGGAGCTCCTGGAAGGCAAGGGCCGTCTTATTTTTATGATTTACTCATAAATGTATTCACGGGCATTTTGTGTTTTTCCATATTTCTTAGCACAGGTTTTTTTCCCCACAGCGGACTTTCAGGAAAAGGTTAAGATTTAATATTCATGTGAACATACATTTTTCATGATTGTAATGATCATCAAAGAAAGATGCCAGACATACCTCTTAATTGTACCTATATTGGAGCTGTTGTTGGGTGACTTGTTTTTTTCTGAGGTGGATAATCTTTTGGAGTTTTCTTATCAGTGTTCAGAGACTGCAGATAGGAGCTATCTACTGAAAAACCGTTTTATTGTGCTGGAGCCTGGGGCTCTGAGATTAGCTCCGGAACCATCATCACAGCAGAGGCTCAGTTCCCTTTCTGTTTAGGCCTGTGGGTTTCTGTGGGGAGATTTTAAGTAGAAAGGAGTCCATGAGCCCCTCCTAAGGAGTTTGCTATTCAAGCGGATTTTTGGAAGCAATGGGAAAAAAACCCAGAAGGGCCGCGTGTTTTGGTGGAGGATCACTCTGCCCAGGCGGACTGGGATCCTCCTGTAAACAGGGCCCCTGCCCCCGACCGTGGCCAGTGAGTAGACAAGC
>NW_017731591.1:711875-814530 GCF_001890085.2 Hipposideros armiger
GCTAGGTGGACAGCTGTCTCCTGGTGGGAGAACAGTGACCCAGACTAGCAGCTGCTCTTTACTTATATAGTCCTGCTTATGCGGGGGCAGGAAAGGGGAGGGGACGGCCTTGGGCAGGGAACTTCCCCGGCGTCAGCTGCAGGTTGTTAGCAACCAATGCATCAGACCCAGATGTTTAGTACCCAGTGTATTGAATCCACCTGCGGTGCCGGAAACCTCCTCATATGCTGAGGTGCCTCGCCAGCCTTGCTACGAACGCAGCCAGAGAGTGTGCCTTGCTCCAACCTCTCCTCTACAGCTCCGGCTGGGCCTCTCGGTTCCCGGCACCTAAAGTTTTCAATCCTGTTTTCATTTACCTCATTATTTCCCCAACTTATTATATATTCTTTTTGAGGAGTATTTTTACTGGCTGTTCAGGATTTCACTTGTGTTCAATCCTTTTCTTCAGTACAAGTCCCTAGAGGTGGGACGTTTTAAAATTTTTATGGACTTTGAAAGTTGTCATTCGTGGTGTCGGAAGCAATCCAGGAAAGTTGCACCCACTTAACTTTGGGGCTCCGACCACATGGCCGGTCTGTGCAGCGTCCGCAGACCTGGATTCAGGTGGATGCTAAGTATTCATCAGTTTGATTTAAAAGCTGCTGCCGGAGACATTACGTAGCCTTTCGTGTCTTGATTTTATCATTTTTAAAGTGATGAGAGTAACGTACCTACACTTAGAGGGGTGTAGTAGTAAATGTGTTAATATGGGGAAAGGGCTTTGACCGTGCCTTCTCCCAGATTAAATACTTAATAAAGATTAGCTCACATTTAGGGACAAAAATGGCGACTTTTACTTTTCATCATTTTTGTTTGCTAATATTCTTGAGGTTTTCCACGTGCTCAGCTCTTTGTCCGCCTCCCTATATTGTGCTTCTCAGGTGTTGCTTTTTGTACAAACTGAAGGCGAGACCCTCCACCCCCAGAAAGGCCAGCACGCACGTCCCTGTGGGGAGAGGTCGGCCTGCGTTTCTGGGTTCTCCAATCCTAACAAGCTGTTAGGACGTGTTCCCTTTTCTGTTGCAGTTTCACCCTTTTCCATCCACTGCAGGTGCTCGTTATCTCAAAAGACAGTAATTATTTTTCTTTCGTGTTTTTAAATGAGTTCCTCAATTTCTGTTCCCTGTAACTTGCTTCATTAATTAGGGCATTTGCCCTTTATCCTAAGAACAGGGGGAAGCAGTCAGATGCCAGGGCTCAGCAGAAATCCGTGCGGAAGTGTGGACTCTGGGCCTTTTCCCCGAGCGAGTGCCGGACGCAGCGGCAGCACCTCTAGGAAAAAGCCTGAAACGGATGCCTGGGCCTTGACTGTGGCGCCCTCACTCTTATTTTTAACTTTCCAACACTCTCTAGTTCTCTTTCACAGTTTCTTTGAATTAAAACGAAGAGCTAAATAGTTCTTGGACTGCTCCTCAAGTCTCCCATAGTTAGCAAGTTAAAATTGTACAATTTTTAGCATTATTTCATTGGAATCACTATGGTTTATACTTTTGCACAACTTGTACTTTGAGGGGGGCTTGAACAATTTATGTTGGGGCTCCCTTTGTGGCCTAGAATACTTAGTTTTCTAAATGTTCCTTGGACATATACAAATATGACATGTTATCTTTCTGACTTGTCTGTGTCATCGGTTTTAAGTGGCTGGGGCTGAAGGAGCAGACCCAGGTGATCACTGGACATGGCTGAGCCCATCTGCTCCCCATTCTCGAGTCAAGGCTTGGTGGGACTCTCCCGGTTCATGGGGTCCGGTGTGCAGCGAGGAGACACTGACGGGGGTGTGGGGAAACCTTGCGTTCCGGCTGCACGGTGTCTGCCTATTCCTGCTCCCGGGGAGGGTGGTGCCAGTGCTCTGGCAGCTGTGGTCTGTCCACCTGTCAGAAGCACTGAGCGTGAGGCCCCCGGTGACCACGACGCACGCACACGTGAACCCCTTGCCTTTCCAGTGTCAGCGGCCTTTGTCCAGCCGAACATCCGACTTTTCCCGTCTGTCCCAGTGGCCTGGACAGGGCGCCCTGCAGCCTCCAGGCTCCAGCGGGGAACCTGAGCTGTTAGTCCCCTCCACACCCCTGCTCTTTCTCGTCACCTCAGAACTCTGATCTCCTCTCCCAGACCTACCGAGGCTTAGGTGACTCATTAAAGGGGGTCTTCGTGATACAAACCTGGCTTCAGCTTTTTGGGGGTGGCTTTCTGGAAGCCACAGCTGGGAATCAGACCTGCTGCCTCTGCTGCCCCGGCGTCCACTGGGCTCCAGGTGTGCCTGAGCCTGCCGTGGGCTCCTGGCACCGTCACCTGTTGCATTCCCTGGCACAGTGGGTAGGCAGTCAGTGCTTGCTGAAGGACTGTGATGTTTTTAAAAAGGAAATGAAGAAGGTGAAAGGAAAGACCAGAAAATGGAGACTGTTGAGGCATGAGTATGAAAATAAGGGTGGCTGAGTGGTGAGCTGCTGGAGGGCGGCCGTTCACGCTGTGCACCCGCGCTCCCCTCCTGGCAGAGCTCCTGGCACATGGCGGCGCTCCCGCGTGTGTGCAGAAGGGAGACCTGGGCTCCAGGCAGCGGCAAAACCTGGCCTGCCTGGGGGACTGGGCACTGGCTTTGACTTCCTTCCATGTCTGTCTGACGATCAGAGACAGATGTCTGGCCACTTGTCTGTACAAGGTGATTTCCAGTGGAATTCTCGATGTTCCGGGGTTGGCGTTACAAACATGTTTCCACTTTGCCATTGTGACCCCTGAGGAGACAGCCTCCCCTTCTGGCTCGTCTTTTGTTGCCCCCCAACCTTTACCTCCTGACGAGCTTCTCCTGGAGTTTCCTATCACTTCTGTCATGCGGCGTCTTGTGTATGATGTGCTCTTCCCAGCCACGGCTTCACTGTGAGGGGAGCGGGGCCTGCACCCCAGTGTCCCCCAGCATGAAGGGTGTCGTCACTGCCTCAGCAGCCAAGAACTAAAGGGAGGTGGTGGGACATGGGTGTCACCACTTCTGAATGGATGGCCTTTTTTACTGCATGCTGAGCATTTTTGTCAAGGGAATTGGATAATTATAAACTGCACCAGTAATGAGGTTTTCAATATTCATGGGCAATCAAAATGACTCTGTGCAGTTTTAGCAGTGCCCTATGGCAGTGTCACTCATTTTTAGAAGTAACTGGGCTGTAATCATCAAATTCCCAAACATTCTGTTAAAAATAGAGGGGGAAGCCTATTTCATAGTGTTTCTGTGTGCTGGAACGGTCAATACGTTCCTTCCTCGAGGTTGCTGTTACCATGTTTAATTTGTGGCATTGGGGATCATCTTGACACAACATAACCCTGTACCTTTTTGGACCCTTGAAGGTCACACACAAGCCTTGGGTACAGAAAGCAGCCCTGCCCACTGGCAGCGTTATAGACCTTCTCAGCTTTGGAGTTGGGTGGGGTCAGGCGAGCACTTTGAAGTTTGCTGGTGTGACAGTGACGGGCCAGCTGTCACCTCACCGGCACCCTTTTCTTCCTGACGAAGCAGCAAGGTGACATTTCCCATCCCTTCCCAATGAGCTGTAGCTCCGGGGAAGTTGCAGCTGAAAGAATGCCAGCAGGCTGAGCGCCCTGTGTCCAGTCCGGGTTCTCAAAGCCTCTCGCTCAGGCCCCTTGTGAGGAGCCCAGCGCGGAGGACATGGACCGGCCCCTGGACCGCTGCAGGCAGGAAGGCCACTTCCCTAAGACACCACAGCAGGTCGCTCGGCACAGAGTGACCATCCGCGGTACCTCCGAGGTTCAGGGGCTTGTCCGTACTCTCACCAACCTCAGCCTCGTAAGTCCTGAGGGACGCGGAGATGGACGGCCATGGGGGCCTTTCTCCAGCCACGGCTGAGATAACGGGGCCGGTGCAGCTGGAGAGGCTTCGAATTCTTCTGAAATTGGATATTCTGGAAGTTGTCACTTGATACCTGTGGCAAAATTAATCTCACATAATTCAACTGTGTATGTTTCCTTTGAATCCATGGGCTGGCCCTTCAGGTGTGGTTCGTCTTAGGGCGGTAGGTGGCAAAAGCAGACCAGAGCCTGCCTCCGATGCCCTTTCCTCCGCAGTGAACGCTTTCCTGCCACCTTCCTTTGCGTAGATCCCTTCACCGCTTCACACACAGTGTTGAGCTGCTGGGCTGCCGGGCCGATGCTGGGGTGGGAAGTGTACGCAGCAGCGCATAAGGCTGCGGCCGCTGCCCCAGGAGCCTGCGGTCCAGTGGGGGGGCAGGCAGTCGCCAGCTGGTCACGGCAGTGACTTCTCCGTGGTGTTACAACAAACGCTGTGGAAGGGAACCTAGTGAACTGTGAAGTAGATAACAAGGAGGCCTAATCCAGGGACCCTGGTGGGTGGTGTCAGGAGCACTGCCAAGACAAATGATAGCCAGACTGAGTCCCACGGGCCGAGTCACCTACTTAGCTGGACCCAGTGGGAGAGTCGCCAGAGCAGCGTCCAGAGCAAAGGAACGTCCCATGCAGAGGCCTGGGTGTCCCCGAGAGCTCGTTTTCGTGCTTGTGACGGCTGCTGCCACTTCATGTCTCAGCAAGGGCCTCGCATGGCAGTAATGCCGCTCTCCCCTCAAGACAAAGCCGAGCCTGTCTCGGGTGAAGGGCGCTGGTGCAGCTCACGGGTGAGAAGGGGGGAGAGGAGCTGGTGATGAAAGCGGGAGCGGGCCCCGCAGCCCGTCGCCGTGTGCAGAGGGGCAGGTGTGTTTTTAGCAAGAGAGCTGGACACAAATACGGCCCCTAACAGTCTTCTGCCCCTTCTCGTGACGTAGAGAAAGTTAGAGGAAGTGAGAATAGTTCACTGTAAATGAACTTGGTTTATGTATTTGATTTGATTGATTGATTGATTAGTTAGAAGTCTCCCTGCTGACCCGGCATGATGACAGGCACTTAGGAGGCGTGCACGTCCAAGGTCAGAATTCAACCTTGACTTGCCCTCAAGGATACAAACTCTCGCTTGTCTCCCGCTAGCAGGAATTGACTGTTTCCTTAATTTAAGAACAGTCAACGCCTCCTTATTTGTTTTCTGTTGTATTACTAAGTAACAAATTACCACCAGTTTGGTGGCTTGAAACGACACACATTTGTTAGTTAGCTCACCGTTTCCGTGTGGAGTCTGTTCACACCCGGCATAAGCCGGTCCCCTGCCCAGTGTCACACAGGCGGCAGTGAAGTGTTCACCTGGGCTGTGGTGCCATCTGAGGCTGGGGCCCTCAGCTCACTGCTTGGTGGCAGCAGTCAGTTCCTGTAGGTGCAGGACTCAGTCCTTTCGTTCCTAGAACTGCCACCTGGGCCGTGTCACCACACAGTGTTACCTCCTTCAAGGTCAGGAGGGCAGACATCTCCCGTCTGCTAGGAGGAAACGGGGACAGGGATGTCATCACAGGAGCGATAAGCACACCTCACACACACCTAATCGAAGCGGCGACTTTGCCACATAGCGACGTGAAAGGTGGGGGACAGACACCCCAGCGTGTGTGTGCCAACTGGGCAGACCTGACGTGTCGTCCTGGAGCTCGGCCACCACAGCCCTGGGCAGGAAGGTGGCTGGTGAGCCGCGCATGGCCGGCCAGGTGAGAAGCTATTTCGAGTCAGGCGAGAAGCAGCCGGCACCTTGCGTCCCACCCCCAAGCGTCGTCAGGAGAGAGGACGCCCACCTTTCTTCCGGCGTTGACGGGCTCTGGAGGCCACGTGTCCCCGTTTGCCTGGGACACTTCTCACGCCTACTGCCCCGGTGTAATTTGAATAGTGTTCTTCTAATCTCTGAGGGGTATCTCAGTCTTCACTGTCAACGCGTTTCCAGCCCTATTGGGGAGGGAATTCCTGAGCCGTGAACGTCTGCCGCCGTCGGATATCTGTGCACCCCTGCGTCCGCTTCCAGGGCTCCCTGAGAAAACCTCCGCAGTTTGCATTCTGTGCAGCACGTGGGAAACGCTGGCCGCACTGACGCCAAAGTCAGACCCACGCAAGGCTTGTTATGTTCCCCGTTATAAACCAGCGGGCGGTCCCGAGTCAGTGAGACAGTTCCCCGTGCTCAGCAGCGGCAGGAGCCGGAGCAGACGGAGGTGCGGCCCCCACAGCTGAGGACCGCGCGTGGCGGAGCGTCCCTGCGGAGCCGTGCGCTCAGACCTGTGGCGAGAAACCCTAGTCGCGCTCTGTGGGTCGCCTCTAGCAGCAGAGATAGGAAGGGCTGGAACCAAAGTGGGGACCCGCGCTGTGAGAAATGAAGGCAGGTTCCCGGCACAGAGGGGAACATGAGCTACATCTGCACCCTGGGGGGGTCAGCTGCACAGGCAGAGAAGCCCGTTGAGGTCATGTTAGAGCCCTCTGGAATTCACCGTGCTGTATCAGCGGAGTTTGCAGTTCGCTGGAGCCGGGCCACTTACTCTGCTTTGTTTCCCCCTCAGGTAATGTCCCCTCTGAGCCACAGGGTAACATAGGCACTGGGGGTAAGAAACGGAGAGCCTGGCACTCTGCGCCAGCGAGTGGGTCATGGACTCCGTCACTTCTAGGACTGCGCCCCCCGGGAAGCAGGTGCAGGGCCAGGCTCGGAGCCGCGGTGCAGAGCCCATGCTGCCTGGGGCTCACGGCTGCACAGGGCGCCGCTCTCCAGCCGTTCAGGCCGCTGCCACCCCAAGACCACACACTGGGTGGCTTACAAACCACGGAAATGTGTTGCTCCCCGTTCTGGAGGCTGGAAGTCCAAGATTAAGAAGCCGGCAGGTGTGGGGTCTGTGGAGAACCCGCTTCCTGGTTCAGAGCCGGCACCTTCTCGCTGTGCCCTCACCTGGCAGAGGGGCGAGGGGGCTGTGTGGGGCCTCCTTGAAAGGGCGCCGATGGCACTCGTAACGCCACCCCCATGACATAATCACCTCCCAGAGACCTCACCTCCTGGCCCCCTCACACTGGGGGACAGGTTTCGCTGTATGTGTGTTGGCGCAGGGCACGGACAGCTGTCCGCAGCAGAGACAGATGTGGCCGTTGGTGATACGGTGGGGACTCGTGGGACATTGTGCAGGTGTCTCAGCAGAGGTGCCTCAGTGTACCCTGGCTCGATGGGGTGACACCTCCCTGAGGAGGGGTCTTGAAAAGAAGAAAGCCCCAACATCAACAAACAAACAAACAAACAAACAAACAAACAAACAAACAAAAAACAAGAGATTTTACGAAATTATTCAGTGTGCTCAGAGTGGCCGAGAGCGAAGCACACTGTAGGCCCATCAGGACTCGCCCCTGACCCCAAACAGGGCAGCAGCCAGTGGCTCCTGCCACGGGGGCCCCGAGCTGCCTGGAACGGGGCTGGTGGCCGGCGGGCTTCGCACCACACCCGGGACTGTGAATTCTAAGAACTCGCCCGGCATTTGCGCACATTCTTAGGTTTCTCTTAAGTAAATTCACGTGGCGTGTTTCGCTTTGTGACAAGAGATGCACTAGTTTTGGGGAAACACCTGGATGGAAGGAAGGGGTTTCTTGAACACGGTCCTCCCTTCTGCCCCTGCAGGCGGTCCTGGTCATGTGTGGGGACCTGGCCCCTGCTCCGGCTTCCGTGAGGCCCTGCCCTGTGGCTTGTGGTCACACTGTTCAGTTCGGAGCATTCCTTTCTATACTTTAGGTGGTATTTGCACTGCCTGTGTGTTGTCCCCACCTTAAGCTTGTCACGACTTCCTGTCAGGCAGTGAATAAGGGGAGCCTCGAATACTGTCCGACGAGGTGTGCCCGCCGCCGACCCGTGTGTGCTGCTCCTCTGTGGGGGTTGGGTGTTTCATTCCATCATTTTCACCCGTGCATTCATATACACGGAAACCGTGTGTCATCTGCTGTGGGCTCTGGTTTTAAAGTTGTCACTGTTTTTATTAGGAACAGCCCTTCCCTGATTTCTGTGGGTAGCGTTTCACTAATTATAAAAGTCATCCCCAAACAAAAATAGCTCCTCAAATTAAATTCAAGCAGAATCATGTCACTCTGCAGGCCACATGACTTCATTCCAACTGATGGAGAATTGGGCCCAGAAAACTCAACAGCTTGTGAAGTCTTGGGAAGTTTTTCTGCAAATTCCGTGCAGCCTGGGAATGGTGACATCACCCCCATGATTTTTGAATACTTATACTATGGAAAAGCGGTGCCTCCCCTGGAAGCACCTGAAGCATGAACACAGCGTGTTTTTGTTCCCACGTGTTTTATGGACCCCTGGCACGTGCTGTATGTACCTTGCTAGCCCTTTCGTGTTGTCATCATCACTATCATAAACGATGTTTTTACAGGAGCTGAACCACTGATATTTTCATGAAGACCAGTGAAAAAGGAGACAAGTTTTGTAAGGAGATAAATCTGCAAATGATACATTCTTCAGTAGTCCTCCCTAGAAATGTTACAGATGTGCTGGACCGATTGTGTGTTAATAATTTAAACAGTGTCTCCCCTTCTGCACTGACTACTGTGTACTGGAGCCCCTCAGGGTCCCACTGCCAGGATGCACTTTTATACGGAGATATTTCCTCTTGTGAAGAGGCGCACAGCCGGCCTCCCAAAGCTAAGTGCAAATCGAAGATGCCTCTATCAGAAAAAGGAGAAACCTCTCAGGTTAGTTAAATTGGAGGGGGGAAAATACCCCCAAAAAATAAACAAAGAACATTAGGAGGAAAGGACCTTTGCTGTAGGAGCTCCCCATAACTCCTGCCGCTGTGGCTTCAGCCTCACTGGTCCCCAGACTAGGTCAGTGTGCCCAGAAGACGGGGCAGAGAGGCTCCCAGGCCCCTGGGCCCAGGGTGAGCCGGCAGCGGGCGGAAGGAGGAACTGGGAGCTGCCCTCACGTCTGCACAGCTGGGGGAGCGATTCTGGCACCGGCCGCGTCACATCTCTTTTTCCGAGAGGGGTCCTGTTCTGCGTGTTTCTTATGGACTTGAGATGCGTTCATGTACAGGCAAGCGATTGTACATGTCTACCCTGGACACGCACATTTTCTGAGTTTGTCTCAAGAACAGAGTGAACCATAGTACACTTATTCTCCCCTACAGTCATTTCCGATCTTGAACATCCATCCAAAAGGGGAAAAGCTTTATTATTAGATGATGGAGTTATGTCTTTGGCTTAGCCTTGTAGTAACTCTCAGTGTCATCACCTGTAAACAGAATAATAATAATAATAATGCCTCCATCAGGAATAAATGAGTTAATACACATAAAGTTTTTAGAAGATGGCCCTGGACATAGTAAGTACCTAACCATTGTTAGCTGTTATTACCAATGGATGTTCCTGTAATCGAGATATCATCTAATTGCCCTACAATTGTTGTGCATGTTTAGCACCAATAAAACTTGGTTAATCTAATAGTGAAATTCAGCATAAAGTGAAGTCTGACTTTGGTTTTCCTTGCTACAGTTGCTTTATAAATCGGCAGGCCGTGAAGTGGAAAGGATAAAGCCTTGGTTCTCCTGCAGACATCCATGTGAACGGCTTTGTTTCATTGTCACTCGCGAGGCCACCTGGGCCTCGGTTTCCTTGTAAGCAAATAAGGCCTCGATAGCTATGGTTCTGTAGTGGCTTCATTGCTCATGATGTCACAGGCAATCAAAGAACATCTTTTTGAAGATGTTCTCATTTGAACAGATCTCCCCAAAAGTCTATTTTTACCTAACTTTAAAAGTCTACCTTGCTATGAGAAGAAACACCCCCAATTAGGGCATACCCACGGCAGATACTTCACAACTCCCCAGGGATTAATTTCTTTTACATATTATGATACATTGTTACATGACACCGTGCTTCATTGTTGGTGGATATCGCAGCATGTGGCAAATGATTATAACTTCGTTGCTGTTGTGTGAGAGATTATGACTGATAAGGTAAGCCTTATGCTGCCTATTTCTTTTGTCTCTACTCCATTCTCCTTATAAATAATTCATAGAACAAAATTACTACCCCAGAAAAATACCGTCTGTTTCATCAGCCCCGTCACACTTTATTGATCAGTGCATATAATTTTTAATACTTATCTGGAATTTAAAAACCTAGTTTTTCCCTTTGTTCCACAGGACTTTAGAGGTTTATATTTCTACCCAAATATTTATATTTATAAACTCTATTCTGCGAAAGCATCATCCCTAATCCCTTCTGTTTACATCCTAAGTCTCTTGGATATTGAGGACACCTTTCAATCATTTGCTATAATGAGGAAAAACATCCTTCATTTATTAGGTACTTATGAGTGATCTCTTTTATTACCTCATTTTTTTTTCTTTACAACAATACTGTGAGGTAAGTATTATGTCCATTTACAAATTAAGATGCTGAGCTCGCAAAAATTAAATAATTTGCCCAAGGAGCCTAAAGTTAGTGCTGGAATTCAGGAGTCAGGTTGTGGGTGTTAGCACACCAGAGCCTGCACTGTCACCGTGAGACACGGTGCCTCTTCAGTATAGAATGGGGACAGCCTACAGGAGCGGAGTCAAGTTCCAGCCCGGCTGCCACAGCCTGGGCTTCCGTCATGCTGTTCCCTGAGTAAGTGATGATATTTAGGCTTCAAACGTCCTTCCAACACGGCCCACTTGAAAACTTCTAGCAGGTAAGAGAACCATTTTGTGTCACCCAAGCAAAGCAATCAGCCTGGTCGCTGATCTGCCCAGACTGTCCATCTGTTTGGACTGAAGGGACCCTTTCGGGCAAAGGCCGAGGGGCACTGACCAGCATGGATACCAGGCTGCAGCCACTGGGCAGAATGAATGACGCTGCAGGGAAAAACCACATCCCTGAACTGTGAAGTGTCAGAGTAACAGCGGGGATGGCACAGCAGCAGGAACGTCGGGCTTCAACACTCCACGACGGAAAAGAAACGAGACACTGAACAGAGGAGGTCGCAGCCAGAACAGAGGCAGACACCTGCCTCCTCCCAAGTGCCTCCCCGCAGCTTCCGTGCCCCACGTGTGCTGGAGCGCGCGGGACGTGGGAAATGTCCCCGCAGCTTCCGTGCCCCACGTGTGCTGGAGCGCGCGGGACGTGAGAAATGTCCGCCACTGGAGGGAGCGTGGCAGGTCCTCAGATAACGATCGGACAGACTCTAGAACGAGGCCTATTTTTACTAGAAAGGTTACTTGAGGATACTGAGCTGCTTTTTGAACCCTGTTCCCTGAACTGGATGTCTAGACTCCATTTTTACCTTAGTAAATATGTCCATATGGGCAATGAAATTTACCTTTAATACAATGTTCATTAAAAATATTTAAATTTAAATGAAGTTCTACAGTTATTATAGACCCCTCGCTTTTTAAAAGACACATCCCCAGAGAGTTTTCCAAATGCAATATATCAGAATTTTTCTAAGTCATTGAAAGACAATAAATAGTCAATATTTGGTAAAAAGTTTGAGTTTTTCTTAGAAACAAGTAAAAACATTTTTGAAAAATTAATGTATAAACATGTTTTCATAGCAAAATGGAAAAGGAATTTTAGTTGTGTCGTAGCTGTTTATCAGCAGTGCTGTCCACCGGGTCAGCCAGTTATAACTAACATTTCTTCTTATCCTAGGGAATTCAGATCCTTGCTAAACCAATGAACTGATTAAATAAAGTATAGATCTGTTCTGTCAGGGTAACCTTTATAATTACAGCTCGCACCTCCCTAATAAGAGAGAATTATGTGATACGATGTGTACTTCGTTTCGAGGTGAACAGTAACAAGACTGCCTCGCGCTTGTCTCAGACGCAGCTGTCTCTCCCTTTGCTTTCTTTTTAATACTTGATGAATCCTTTAGTTGTGCCTGTTTGTAAGTTTTTTAAAACATACAGAGGTTAATCTTCAAGAAAATAAAATAAATGAAGATTTTATTTCTGTGTTATTTCATTAGATTTCTTTTTTTTTCATAACGATTTTCACAAGTTCCAGGAAAAAATAATCTTGCGTTAGTTGTTACATAGAGTAAAATGTCTATCTATAAAATAGCTTATTGTGTTCCAGTCACATTTTAAGCCTTAGAGAAGGAATCAGTTTAACAGAAAAGCCTGACCCTTGCACACGCGTGAAGGCTGCTCAGGAAGCCGCTCAGGACCCTGGTCGACTCTGAGAGCCAGCCTGGTGCCCTCGGGCGTCCCCTCAGGGCCTGTTACCCTGGCGTGGCGTTTGCCCGTTCTTTCATGGGATTCAGGCATGGCTGTGCTTTCGCGTTGGTTACAGGAGCGCACAGGGTTCAGACTGAGACCGAGATGGAGGTGAGCAGCCATGTGCTGAGGCTCATCTGTCCGTCCCCGCCCCCAGAGCCGGCCTGGGGAGGGGCCTGGAGGAGGGAGGTAAAGGCAGGGGCTGCAGAAGGTAAATGCCAGCCAGGTACCCTCTGCCAACCCACACGTCGTCCTCGCTCAGCGTGTGGAGCTCCCGCAGGTCCAGGGTTTCCCTCAGGTGGAGGCGGAGTCGGGCCAGGAAAAAAACGCGTGGAGACACTGCGCTTTTTCAAGAAGAAGTGTCTCACTTTATTTTTACAGCATGCCCCTTTTTATACCGGGCAGTTTAACCATTGTTTCAATAGTATCAGCGTTTTACTTCCTCATCATTCTTATGCTCCAGGGTACAGCTAGACCTTTTCTATGCTGAAGACTAACTTATCCCAACTATGCCCAAATCCCTCCACCCTCAAGGACTGAGACCAGGGCCTGAGCCTCTACATAATCGCCCAAAGGATGGTTACCATGACCACCCAACAATTATTCTAAAAACTATTGTCTAAGCAGGATCTTAAGATTTACAGGGTGTGTACTTTGACCTTTACTAAAAGACTAGTAGTGTGACTAAAATTGCCTTTAGTGTATAAAATAGAATTATTGTGATATATCTATCAGAAGGGGAATTTAAATTCTTTAAGATATAAAACAGTATCTGTTTCTCAGTCAGAGCTTCAGAATTTGTCACAGTTGCAGTGCTCTTGGCCATGTCAGATACTGAGGCGCAGCCGGCTCCCGGCAGAGAGGGTAACGTGTCCCAGCAGGTGTTACTCGCCCTCCTGCCAGCTGCAGCCCCCGGGGGGCGCATGGAATGCCTCGTGATTGTGGTCCCTGACTTTGTAATGACAGGGTCCTAGGACACCTGTCCATTCAGCAGCGTTCAGCCGCATTCCATGGTGAACCCTCGCACAGCTGCTGACCTTCAGCCCCCTTTCCCCACTAATACAGTTATTTTGGTGGTGTTATGGCCCAGGGGCCCTTAGAGGTTTGCTTTCTGTGTGATTTGACTGACTGCAAGTGGGAATAGTCAGGCTGTGGCAGCCTTGATGGCCTTGTTACTGGAATTGGGATCCAGGGAGCCTCTGGCCCAGGGCTGCAGCGTCTGTGTGTCCCCCGGTCTCCCGAGGGCCTGTGTGTACTGAGGCCGTCTCGGGACTTTTCCTACTTATGTTCCCCTCAGTTTGTCACCCAGAGGCGGGCACTTTTCCTGATGGCAGTGAGGCCCTGTGTGAGCTCACCGCAGCCCTTCCCGGACCCCCTCACTGCCCCAACCTGCGCTCTCTTTGGGGACCCAGGACTGTAGCTGCAGAGCAGTAAGAAGGTGGCAGTTCGCACGAGGTCAGGCAGCTCTGTCCTCAGAGCCACCCAGGCCTCGCCGCAGCCGTGGACTCGCCGAAGCGCAGACACAGGCCTGGACTCACCCTCGTGCCGCCCACTTCCACCCTGAGTGACGTGCTTCACTGAATTGGGCTGGAGAGGACGGACGCCGGCTGGCTGGACGTGGAGGACCCGCCAGGAGCCTGTCCCAGTGATGCGGGTGTCCAGCCTTAGAGTGATCACGGCGGAAATGGCGGGGCCAGAGTGTGGTTTTCAGCCGGGAGAGCCCTCACCCAGACAGACAGGTCACCCTCACCCACGTCCTTGCTGAGTTCCACCAGCCTCCTGTGCTGGTGTGGCCTGAGGCAGAAACATGAATCCGAGATTAGGGAGGAGCAGGAATCTGAAAACAGCTTTGTCCTTGCTGGAAAGCCTGAGCGAGAAATCACGTGACATGTCTTAACCCCCCCTGCCCGTCACACCCTGCCCCCTTGCCCTCCTGCTAGCGTGGAGCGTGAGCCCAGGCTCCTGGGGGCTCCCTGGGCAGCTGCTGTGTGACCTGCAGGAAGATGGCCACGTGTGCACGTTGCACAAAAGCACAGGAAGTGCCCTGCCGAGGGCCCACCCCAGGGGTCTCACTGCAGGGGCAGGGGGCGGGGAAAAGGGCATCTCTCTTCATTTCTGTCTGTGCCCTGCAAGTGAGTCCCTGGTTAAATACTACTTTCTAAGGAGACGTTTCCCCATCCGCCCGTGTGCTTCCTCACTCGTCCACGGAAGCACCAGCGTAAGACTTACCTCCTTCCCTCACGTTTTAGGGCCCTCACTCTCCATATAACTACTTCCTAATCCAAAATAATATTTGTTTGCACCAACTAAAGACTTGGTTTTTCAAAAATTCGCACACCGTGTCCGCTGAGCCGAACGTGTGTGCGTCGTTCCTATGTCGGTGGGTGCCGGGAGGCATGAGGTGCTCACTTCCACTTTAATATTTCCTTGCTTCTCAGCCCCTTGAAAAGTGAATTCATTTTCTTGTAAAAAGCCATAGTAGCTACGAGAGTGAGAACTTTTAAAGGAAATCTCAGGTTAAAAACCACGGTTTGAGCAACTGTATTATTCTATATTAAAAATCAGCACTTACACATGGAATTAAAAACTCCCGTGGGGTTATTCTGCTGGAAAGGCAAACAGATGATTGTTCAAGGGACACTGAAGTGTGAAGTGTGGATGATGTATGTTCAAGTGCTCCCAAAACGACCAGCTGGCAGCTGCTTGGGGCCCAGGCAGCGGGGGAGGGTGGGCTTGGCTGTGTCAGAGCCGAGGGGAGTTGTAGGCCGGCCGCCCGTGTGCTCTGGAGACTTACAGCCTGTGGAGGAGCAAGGCTCTGGGGCTGGTGAGACGGGAGCTGGGCCCCGTCTTGACTGAGTGAGGAGGGGAGGGCGTGCCGTCTCGGAGACGAGACCTGAGCTGGGTCTCAGAGCTGCTGGGTTTCAGCCAGGTAGCCTTGTCTCTCTCCGTTTCTCTGTACCCTCAGCACCTCAGGCATTCACTGAGGACACTGTGGTCGTCAGGACGACTGACTTGCAGAATATGCAGCTGTTTATATGCTGCATAAAAAGTTTAGAGGCTGCCTAAGCTGTGGCGCTTCCAGACAAGGCAATACTGCACAGCGCTAAGAGGAGACGAGCCTACGACCCATAAAAATACGGGGGGCTCCAGTGTGTGTCCCTAAGTCAAAGAAGCCCGTCTGCAAAGGCGACGCACTGAGTGATTCCAGCTAAATGACGTCCTGAGAAACACAAAACTGTGCAGACAGCACCAGGGCCAGTGGCTGCCGTGTGTGGGGGAGGCAGGGACGGACGGGCAGCGCGCAGAGGGCTTTCAGGGCCGTGAAAAGACCTGCACGACGTTGTAACAGTGGACCCATGTCACCAGAGCTGGTCACAGCCCCCAGAGTGCCCACCAGCAGTGAACCCTGCTGTCAGCTGTGGCCTCGGGGTGATGATGATGTGTCCATACGTCAGCTGTCCCAAAGGTGTCGCTGTGTGTGGGGCGTCCGGAAAGGGCGTGTGGGCGCAGGGTGTATGTGGGGACCCGCTGTAATTCCACCCAACTTTGCTGCGACCTAAAACCTCCTTAAAAACAGTGCGTTAATTCAAAAGGGAAGCTACGTGAGGTGCCTGGCACGGAGCGGGCACTAGCGTCTAGCAGCTGTTCCCGGTACTGTGGATTGAAGTTAGGGAACACAGTCTCTATGGGAGAGCATAGTGAATGGCGAGCATAGTGAGTGGCAGAGAGATGATCTGTATCCCGTATATAACAGAGACGGGGCAGGAGGGGCTGGAGGGCGAGCACCGCGGGCGTGAGAAAGGGGAGAGGCTGTGGGGCTCCTCTCCCGCCTCCCTTCCCGGAGCCTGGAAGCCACCGGGCTCGGCCCCGAGCCGGCAGCCGTGCAGGACCAGCCAGTGCAGCCGCCCGCCTGCTGGGCAGTGCCCGCCCTTGCTCTGCACCCGGACCCCAGCTGGAGCCTGGACTCTGGTTCCTTAGTTTTGTTGCTGCCACTGGTTTTGTCTTCAGGTTTTGGGGGTGCTCTGTATTTCTGCCTGACCTCCATGGGCCTCTCTGAGCTGCTTTGCCCTGTTGTTGCTTTATGTCCTTGGAGTAAACCTTGAAATGTTAATGGCCTTGGAAAGGTCAGGTGCTGAAAACCAGGAGATGACCGGCCCTTGGCCACTGCCTCTGCCCACAGAAAAGGAGCGATGGAGGGGAGACGCTGCCGTCGCGTTCAGTGGGCAAAGCGGGGGCAGGGGTGGCAGGGGGCTCTTCTGCCTTGTTATCCACATAACTGGGAGGGAAACGAGAATTTATCTGATACATGGTTAATCTAAGTTTTTTTCCATGAATGTTAAAAATTATATACTTTCTAAACCGCCTTGGGAGTAGTTTTATGGTTTAAACATCTCTTTTTCTCTCTTACCTTAAATTTCTAAGTGTGTCCTGATTACCATTCTTGTCTGAAAGAAGATCACTTCAGTCAGAGCAAGTGTTTATTGAGCAGTTACTGTGCAGACTTGGCTTTGTGTGCTGTGTGTCCTACCGAGAGACGTAGGACGGAGCCGCTGTGACAACCTGACCTTCGGATGTGGGACAGAGCCAGAGATGTTGAGTAGCTTACCAGAAGCCACTCGGCAGTTGTGCGGTGGCGCCAGGATGCAGAGCCCAGCTCTGCCTGAGCCCAGAGCGCCGCACACTCGTGCTGCCACACTTACCCGCTGGGACTTGAGGAAGTCATCCTCGATCCGCAGGACGGACTCAGAAGGACTGTGTGAAGACCTGACTGTTTTCAGAATGAAGGGTAACTCCAGTTAGCATCCTTTCCTGTGAAAAGCCACCCGGAAATTGAAAAGGACCCATTCAGTCTCGTGTTCACAGTCCCTGTTTAATATCACTGCTTGGCATGACACTGACCTGCTTTTTATCACAGGTGAACCGAAATTGAGTTTTAAAGTGTTGAATAACATCACCGCACGGCTAATCACCAGAGGTGCTACTTGTGCCACTGTCTCCAAGAGAAATGATTAGATGCAGTGTGGCACTTGCTCGCTTTCTTTGTCTTTGATCCTGCTCTGTAGGTCTTATAAAATAGTTAAATGAAAACGCCCTGCTGAAAAGTTGCAGACTAGATGGTACATTTCCTCAATAGAAGCTCAGGGTGTGCCACTGAGCTCCCCCTGAGCTAGAGGGACACTGACCTCGCTGCAGCAGCTGCTCACAGAGCAGGCGCCTCTCGTCTGCGGACCAGACTGCCTTTCCGTCTCAGGGCCTTCGGCGAGGCAAGTGTCGGCAGCTCCTCGCATCGAGAAGCGAAGTCCGTTTCTCCATCCAGCACAGCCGCCGGCCTTGAGACGCGCTTCGGCCCATAGGGTGTGGCAGAAGCAGGGTGGTGACACTAGACTGGCCTTTCACTGCTCTGCCGCCGTAGCCATCAGAACAAGCCCGGGCTGGCCTGCTCAAGGGCAAGAGGCCGTCCTCCGGCTCCTGTTCAGCCCCCCCGCAGACAGGCGGCTGCCCTCAGATGCAAGGGGGACCTGCCCAGACAGGCAGGCCCGATGGCAGAGTTGCTCCTGGGGCCCAGCTCGAATGGCCGGCCCTGAGGGTCACAAACCATGTAAAGGGTGGTCATTTGAAGCCATTAAGTTTTGCGTGGGGGAGGAGCAGGGAGGGGTGTTCCGTAGCAGAATGGATGCATCTGAGTTTGCATCCCCGATCTGGCTCACGCACCTGTGTGACGACGGGCAGGTCTGTGAACATTCCAGCCAGACGGGGGTAATGTCGGGTGATGGACGCTAGAACTCAGCTCCTCGTCACCTTCAAGTCACCTTGCCCAGGACTTGCTTTGGAATTGCCCTTGGAATGTGAGTGGAAGCCTTTCAAAGCGCCTATGAAATCAGTCCTTCCTCCCCTACGGCTGCAGAATCCAGGTGGAGACGGTCAGCATCGTGTGTCCTGAGCGAGAGCCCCTTTCTGATGCACAGGGGCGCTGAGTGGCGAGGGCCTGTGTCCCCACTCTGAATCCCAGCCTGGACTGGCTGTTCAGAAGTTCAGAGCGCTCCCTTCATAAGGGGCGTGTGTGATGTGGATGTAAACGTCCCCACAAAGCCTGCACAGAGAAGGTCCTCAGTAGTCACTGCCTTACCAGGGACACACGGAAGTATCCTCTGGAGGCAGGACGTGAAGGTTTCTTTTAAAAATAATTGCTTTCTTAATTGATATTCATGCACCATTTTAATTTTATCCTGCAATAAATCAGGGCTTAAACCTTTGTTTATCTGTTCACTGTACCAAGAAAATGCAGTATAATTGGAGCTTAATATTGTTTGCTTCCTCTTCAACTCCATAAACTTGATGTAATATTAGTTATTCCGTTTCTTAGCTACAGAATAATTTTAAATTATCGTGGGGAGTTGAGGATGATGATTAATGTATGTTTATAATGTTTCCGGTGTTTTACAGTACTTTCTAATTCGTCACTGTCACTGTGCTGTGGCATCCAGGAAGAACTGGGTTTGGGGGTGACCGTTTACTGCACATTTACGTGTTTGGGGAGATGGCTAGAGACCCACCACACAGGGCTCCAGCTGACGAGGTTTGTGACGCCCAATCCGCAGTTACCTGCGTATGTGTGTGGTGCCGCTGGGCCCCATGGCCACGATCACAGGAAGCACATTTTAGTTCAGTAAGAAAGAGAACGGTCTAAATAATGGAAGAAGAGGCTCCTGACACCAGCGCACTTGGCCGGGGGACGCTTTGCCTCGAGCAGGCGTTGGCGGTGTCTGTCTGCACACATTCTGCTCGTCCCTGCTCCGTGGGGGGTGTAGTCGCCCACATGTAGTGGCCGGAGGCCCGGGATGCCGTGGAAGGGACGCCCCGTGGACGCGAGATGAAATCTGGGCGGGTCAGGTGTGTGAGCCAGGGCGTCGGAGGGCAGGGCCGGGAGAGAGGAGGCCGCCTGACGCAGCGGAGAGAACAGAACCCGAAGTCTTCCTGGCAAAGGGAGGCTGAATGGGGCCTGTGCCCGCTCTGCCAGACCCTCCGCGTGATCGTATGAAGCTCGGTCTCCGCAGTACAAGGCGGGAGAAGTCACACCCCCTTCGGTGCAGTGCGAAGGGTTGGTTTCTAGTCACCATTAGAGTCGCAGGTGTTGGGATTTTCAGTTGTCCTGAAGCAGCGCTGATAGGTAAAAACAGGTGTTGCCAATTGGTAAGTTATTCAGAGAAATAGAGACTTCTTAGCAATTAAACATGAGTCACTTTCTTCACAAAAGCTGCTTCTCGCTGAGTTCCGCGTTACCTTCCTAGCCCAGGTGTCTTCTTGCAGGAGACGGGCCACTCTCAGGTCGTGGTCAGTTACCGCCGTCATCCGTGGGGAGTGGACCCACGTGGAAACATCACACTGAGGATAGGGAGCTGTGTGGCGAGTGGGGCGCAGGCCGGGGTCGCTGCGGCCAGCCCCCTGCTCTGTGCGGGGCCAGGCCCGGGACATGGCGCTACACCCCGGGACGTGGCGCTGCACCCCTCTCGCCGCAGCATTGCCCCGGCTGCTCAGGCAGGTAGATCAGGTGCAGCTCTTGGTAAAGAGAAAGGCGACACTGGACTCGTTCGGAGCAAAAGCAAAATGGGGTCACAGCAGCTGCCCAGGAAACACCTGGTGACGCACAGAGTGGTTGTCAGATGCTCAGGCGCTGGGGTTCAGTCCACAGGACAGTGAGCGGCGCCTGCGGGTGCGCGAGGGTGGAAAGGCCGCCGGCGGGACGCGTTTTCGGGGCGCTGGGCCCCTTCAGGAGCCGCCTGCGAGGAGCGCACGCGAGGCCTCCCGTCTTGATGTCCCGCCCGCGCCCGGGGCCCTGAACAGGCCCGTGACGTGGGACTCGGTCCCGGCGCTGTCTGGGCCCTTGGGGAGTGGGGGGCGATGGGGCGGCACAGGCGCCCGAGCCTGGCTCGGGGAACGCGCGGAATTCTGTCCGGCTGGGGGCACCCACACAGTGTCCCCCGCGGCTCGCACCGGGAGGGGTGCCGTCTGTCCGCGCCAGTTCGGCTGCGACTCGCCTGTCTCCCTCCATCCGCCAGACTCTGCTAGGCCGGGGCGCTGGTGCCACCAGCCGGACCTGTGCTCGTCTGTGGGAGCATCGGCTGTTACTCTGTGGTTATAGAAATTATGTCACAGCTTTTGGTGTTCTTTCTTACGACTTCCTTTTATTGAATCTGTGGAATAACAAAAATCAAATCCCTATTTCACTGTCATATGGCAGTATTTATTTACTGTGGAAACAGAGGGCATCATTTTATTTATACTAACATGACAGACTATTCTTAGAATATAAACATGTTTTGTGTAGATATTCTTATAAACTCCTTTGGTACAGTAAACCAAAAATATGTGATGAGATTTTGTAAGCTATATTTTTTATACGTAGATAAGCTGGCAGTAAAATAAAGCAGATGACTCAGAGGCCAAAGTGACCTGTCTCTGGGGACCCGAGCCTGGATTTTAATGTGTCACGTTTTCATAGTGGACAGGGCGACCAAGCCCTGTGCCCATGGATGAGAAAGGCTGCATCACAGACCCCAAGGGAAAGCCAGGTCCCCGAGAGGGTGAGGTGCTCAGACCGTGAACTTGAAAAGTCTTGTCTGACGGCAAATTCTGTGTGTGTCGGGGGGAGGTGGGGGGTGGGGAGGGGTCTATTGGCAGTGTTCTCTGATAATTCTGAAAGACAGTCAGGCAGCAAGTGAATTTCAGGAAAGGCATCTTATTTATGCAAACCCAAGGAAAAACTTAGTGTTAAGTAGCTATGGATTGAAAGTCATGAATACTTGACAGAAGCAAACACAAATTGTTTCTAAAATAACCACTAGTAACTGAATATTTTTCAAAATTTTTTCAGTTAGAGTTTCAGCAAACAGGAATTTGCAACAAATAAACAGGTAAAAATAATAAGTAAATAAAGCCCTCTGACAGTCAGCAGAAGCAACGGTTCAGCCCCACAGAACATGTAGTTAGAATGTTCTGTACAAAGTTCAGAATAAGTATGTCTCCTCCTTTTAAAGACATGAATGATGAGCTGTCAGAAGCACAGGCTGCAGTCTGAGAAAAGGCCAGGGCTGTTTGATAAAAAAAATATATATATTTGAACTGTAAAAATGAAAACACAAAACATATGGGTGTGTTAATCATCAGATTCAACACAGTTGGAGAAAATTTATAAACCAGGAGATCTGAATTAGCCAGGATATATTTTAAAGACAAAAAGAAGAATGTGAGAGGCTGTTGGAACCTCGAGGTCAGAATAGCAAGCGCCAGGAATGGTCATGTGGACCTCCAGGACCTAGGGAGACACAGCCAGGTGCAAAGAGAAATTGTCCGAGTATCAGATAGATGAGAGAGACTGATTCTTAAATTCCCAAAGTGTCAAAATATTAGCAGGATAAATAAATACCTGGACAAATAAATAAGAGTGAAATTGCAGAATACTAAAGAAAGCAAACAGATTTTAAAGGATTATGGTAAAACAGATGACTTAAAAAGAACTCAAATGAACTGAAAATGTAGTTTTTAGAAGCAAAAATGAAAGTGAGATGACAGTGGAATACTGTCCAGGTGCTGAGGGAACAGAACTGTAAACCTGTAATGATGCCGCTAAGAGCGAGTGCAAAACAAAAACGCGTTCAGACAAATAATAATAAAAGAAATGTCTGCTATCCATAAAACCTCACTGAAGCCGCTTTTAAAGAACACATTTCAGAAAGAAAGAAAGAATAATGCAGAGGGAAGAGTTGAGAAGCATGAATGAATGAAAAGTTTAAAAAAAGTAAAAGAAGAAAGGTCTGCTTAGGATAAGCACTGACTTCTAAAACGACAATGATGTCCATTTTGTGGGTTTAAATATTCAAGATTGCACTAAATTTTTGGAAATGATTTAGAGCTGAATGATAACGAAAATATATCAAAACTTGTGACGTAACTAAAGCAATGTTTCGATGAAACAGTACTGTTTAAATGCTACTATTCACAAAGAAAAATACTGAAACTTAATTAACTAGACATCCATCTTAGTAGAGAGAGAATAAAAGACCAATTCCAGCGTAATCTCACAGAGCAGAAATTAATGAAATTCATGTATGAAATTAATGAAAAAGAGAAGAAATGCAGAACTAAAAGTTTTTCTTTGAAATGTGTAATAAAATGAACACATTTCTGCGAGTAATCAAGGATGAGCGAGGAGCCAGAAGCCAGCACTGTCAGGAGCAGAGGAGCCGGGTGTGCACACAGCCGTCAGAGGTGAGAGAGCCGGACATGGGAGGCTTCAGGTTCAGGTGAAGACAGCTGCTCACGCCCGCGTCTCTGCACGTTGTGTGTGCTCAGGAAGCTTTCGTTCCAGGGGACTTTATTTTCAGAGACGTTTCAGCTTACAGCAAAATTGAGCAGGTGTATGGAAACTCCCTATATATTCCCCCTCCATGCAGTTTTCCCTATTTTTAATATCTCGCGCTGGAGTGGTACATTTTCTACAATTAATGAACCAAATTACTGCATTATTATTAACGGATGTACGGTCATGCACTGAATAACAATGCTTCTGTCAACAGCCGGCCGCACGTACGCCGGTGGCCCCATAGATTACAGTGGGGCTGACACATTCCTGGTGACGTCAAGGCCATCCTAACGTCACAGCACGACGCATTGGTCACGTGTGTGTGGGACGCTGGTGTGAACAAGCCTCTGCGCTGCCGGCCCCCTGACTACAGCTCAGGCAGTTCCGTCCAGGACGGGATACTTGGTGATGAGCATTAAGCGCGTTCCTGGTCTAGGCTTGTGCTGCGCGTCCATCATGATGATGCAGCGCGCTCGGCTCTCCTGCTCGGCACAGAGTCTGAGCAGCACAGCACGTCTCACCACCGCCCTCAGCAGGTTCTGGGACTCGAAGCAGACGACCTTGAAGGAAGCCAGTCGTAGCACGGGCTCACGGGTCACACCGCGTGGACCCCCGTGTGCTCAGCGTGATGAGGAGACGGCGCTGAGCGGAGCAGGGCTCTCCCGGGACAGCTGGGTGCCGGGCCACCCCAGCGGCACCCTCATGCGTCTCGTGTCTACCTCATCTCTCGATGGCTTCGTTTTCTCTTGTGCTCGATCCAGCCAGCGTGCTGTCCAGGCCTGTAGCCCAGGAGAGGCCGGCGACACCATCCAGCCCGCGTGTGCTGGCCGAACGACACACAGGAAGTCACCACGCGCCACACGTGTCACGCCGCGCCCCGCCGTTCGGTGGCACCTGACTGGAGAGCCCACTGAGGTCCTCTGCCTTGCGTGGCCGGTCTGAAGCGCGTCCCACGTGCGCAGCAGAGGCCGACTGACAATGACACTTTTGGTGTGACTCCCAACCGGTGTTGGGTTTTTCTGTTACGGAATCCACCGATCGCTTCTCTTTCTCAGTGATAGTTGGACAAACTTTTCATCTCTAAAAAGGCACAGAAATTTCTTTAAATAACACACAATGTCATTAGCACACCTAACAAAGTGATTACAATATTTGGACATTTAAAAAATTACACAAAGAACTGATGAGGTATAATGACAGAATAGAAGAGGAACAGGTCTGGAAAATTTTACAAATACTGCTTGCCTCTTGTTACGGAATAATACTGCTTTTATGTTAAGTAAAGTCGTTACCTGTATGTCTCTGTTTTTCTGTCAGCTTTCCGTTTTCACAAGAGGCCAGTGGTTTCCTTCCCGAATGGACCTCGGAGCCTGCTGTGATGGTGAGGGTGGGGGAGGGGGGGAGGGATGCCTGTCGGGGTCCTGAGAGTTTCTGTTTCAATAGTGGGATACGTTGTTGCTTTGTGGATCTTTTAACAGTAGAATTGTGTCAGCGATTGATAGGGCCGTTTCCTCTCACATCAAGTTTCACGTTTCATCCTTTGCCACGTGCATGCTTGAAGGCCATAGACATGGGAAACAATATTAAATGCAAATTAAAACTACTTGCTGCCGATGGTTTAGACTAATGAAAACATGCCCAGATTAGCATGGGAAGCGCTGACTGCCGGAGCGGAGGCCGGCCATTCCGTGTGGTGGACGGAGCTCTCTGCAGCCCTTACACGCCTGTCTGCTCACCTGCCGCACTGTCCTCAGAGGGTGAGTGATGTTCGCTTCTCACATGGATTCCTCTTCTTTCAAATTTACACGCCAGTCAGAATGCTTTGTTAGTGTCAGCGTACAGGGGAGGCAGACACTTTTTCTTGTTATTTTCAAACTTTCATCCAGAAGTTTTTAGGTAAATGCATTTAAATAACTTATACCCATAATTAAAACCTTACACATATTTTTGCAATACTTTCAATTTATTTTATATACATGTGAATCATCTTCAAGGTATCTCCCCAAATATTGGACCAGACTTTTTTTTAAAAAGGCAGAGTTTTGAGTTGCCATCACAATTTTGGGAGCGGGGCGCAATGTCTTCACAGTCCATCCGCATGGTAAGCCCTGTCTTTATCTGTGTTCGAGCTCAAAGTGCATGTTTCAGAACGCTTTTCCCAAGAAACTCAGGTCATTTTCTAACACGCCCTGGACTGCTTAGAAAGAGCCCCCTGTGTGTGCGCCATGTCATCCAGTGGCCAGCACCGGCGTCCTGGCAGGACCCTGGTGTGGCGGTGGCCGTGCTTGGCTGCTGGGGTTTGCTCACCACTTCCACCACCACCTCCCGGACCTGCGGGGGCAGAGGGCTGAGTTGCCACTGAGCTTGCAGTGAGTTCTTAATCCCAAAGGACTGTACCTCCCACACAAGTCACTTAATTTGGATGAATTAGCCATGGCGTTGTTAACTGATGGCAGATCCATGCTCCTGCATCCTTGGCCAACCAGCTCTCTCCAAGTTCAGAGTCTTGCTTCATGTGGAGACTGGTCAAGTTCAGCTGAAGGTGCACTATCTCATTTATCAAGTTCAACTGCTCACCCTGAGCAGGTTCTAAAGACAGACAGTGGCCCTTGACTTAATTCCAGAACCTTTGGGTATTCAATTAGTGATATCCCTGAGAAGACAGAATTGTTGCCAGATGTAAGAAATGTCTTGATGTACTTTTTATTCATTTATAAAAATGAACCATCCTGTTCTATGGTATGTGGGGGGAAGGGTGCGGAGAAATCACCACCACCAACAGTGAGTCCGAATGTTTACAACGCGAAGAGTAGACCACACCAGGCCCCTTGCTCCTCTTAAGCTAACTGCACGGGTGTCTGAGCGATGACATACGTCCTTAGATCCATCCGCCCGGCAGGGCACCGGGGAGGTCGTGCTGTGGTCATGCTGAAGATCAAACACTAAGTTAGACAGGTTTCCAAAAGGCGACTTGCAACCAAATGTAAACACAGTGCAGCAAACCTTCTCGTATAAAAACCGTGTGGCCACCTCTCGAGCAGACATGGGCAGAGGCCTGTCCCCCAGAGGACACTGGCCCAGCGCCTGAGCTCACACGGCGCGTCACCAAGGAGCCGAGTGCTGCCTTCGGCTGGCTATCAAGTGCTAAATAATTAAGTTTAATCAACCTTAGCTGAACCCTTCTCTAGACGCTAAACATCCGATTGGTTAGCTCTGCCCTTCTTGAACGCGTGGAGGGTTTTCTGAGGACGCTCTGCACCCCCGGCAGAAGCTGGCTCTGAAATCTGGGCATCGAGAGCCAAGGTGATGGGTGTGCGCCGAGCCGCAGGGGCGCCCTGCTGTTTCTGTGGCTCTTCCTTACGTCCGTTAGTTTGCCCATTCCTGCATCAAGCACATCGCCTGTGGGTCACCTGGGTGTCCCCACAACGTGGTCATGGGCAGCTCCTAGCAGCGGTCTGCTCTCCGTGACCTTCCCTCTGCCTGTCTGCCAGGAGAAGCCAGTGCGAACACCACACCGTCTAGTCTGAATCAAACACGTGGTCTGAACTTGAACCGTGTGTGCTTGCAGTTCAAGTTTGAAAACCCAAAGTAGAAATCCAAGCAGCACTCGGAGTTCGCTAGGACAGTGGTCAGTGCCAGCAGGAACGACACCATGTCACCGCTCGGTGCTCTGCGTCAGTGACAGTCCAGCCGCAGCTTCCGGCTCTCCAGGGCCAGGCGATTCATTAGTCCACACGTTGTTTTGATGTTTTTTTCAGCTCCCCCTTTTCTCAGTGTGGTTTCACTCATCAGAAGCTTTACCACTAGGAGCTTCCTCTAGTGCTCGGGGCTGATTGGCAAGAGTGGGAAGCACCTGGAAGTGATGACCGTTCGCAGTTCTGCCCTGATTCGCGTAGGCGTCTGAGGTGGTTAGAGCTAAGTCCTCAGCTGTCCTGAGGTGGTTAGAGCTAAGTCCTCAGCCGTCCTGAGGTGGTTAGAGCTAAGTCCTCAGCCGTCCTGAGGTGGTTAGAGCTAAGTCCTCAGCCATGTACAAGGGGGATGAAGGGCCCAGGCAACAGTGTGCTTCTGATGGAACCCCTCAGTACCTTCCGGAGGGCCCTCGCCTCGCGGCAGCTTTGGCACCTTTGGCACCTTTCTGACTCCTCGTCCTGCTCTGCGTATTAGTTTCCTGCAGCTCCTGTAAGAAACTACCTTCATCTCAGGCAGCCCTGGGGTGAGAAGTTCAGCATCCCTTCCAGTGGGTGTGATGATTGTGCATGTCAACCTGCCTGGGACGAGGGCTGCCCAGCTATTTGGTTAAACATTATTCTAGGCGTTTCTGTGAGGACATTTTTTATGAGATTAACATTTAAATCAGTAGACTGAGTAAAGCAGATCGCCCTCCCAGTGTGGGTGGGCCTCATCCGAGCATTCGAAGGCCTGGATACAATAAAAGGCCAACCCTTTCCTGAGTGGAGGCTTGCTCCTGTCTGGTGGCCGTTGGACTGGGGCCGCAGTGTCTCTCCTGCCTCAGGACTCAGCTGACACGTTAGCTCCTCCCCCTCCACCTTGAAGCTGCTGCCTCTGGACTGAACTGCAGACCTCGATCTCCCGGTTCTCAGGCCTTCGGACTCTGGCTGGACCCAAGCTGTCAGCTGTCCGGGGTCCCCAGCTGCCCTCACCCTGCTCGTCTGGGGGTGTGCTGACCCCCGTGATTGCATGAGCCATCTTCTTATCATGAGGCGTGGATATGTGAACACACAAACACACATGCACACGCACACACGTGTTTATCTCTGTCTCCGTCGCTGTCTGTCGCTGTCGCTGTGTGCCACTGGAGAAACTGACCAGGACACTAAGTTCAGGGAAGAGCCGGGTTCCGTGCCTTTCCCAGCTTCCGATGCCCCGTGACTCGCTCCTCGGCTCCGAGGGCCGCATGCTGTGCATCTGGAGCACGGCCTCTTCTGGAGCCAGACCCTCTGCCTTCCTCCTATAGACGTCGGGCCCGCGGGCTGGTGCAGGCTTCGCTCCCATCTCAGCCTTTAATCCATCACGTTGAAAGCCTTAGCCCTTAGGTAACGGTCACAGGGGTGAGAGTCAGGACTGGAATCACGGCTGGAGCCCTTATTCTGCCTACACCATGCCACTGTGCTGTGTTAGAAACACTATACTGCTTACACGTGATAGAAATCCAGCTTGCTTAATCCAAAAAGGGAAACAGGATAAGGTGATGGGCAACAGGCAGACGGAGCTCTGGGAGAAAGCTTTGTTGTCTCCCTCAGAGAGGTGACAGTGTCAGCCCTGCGTCTTGTCCCTTCACAGCCATCGGTGTCTTTTTGAAATAACCTCTCTCTCTCCTCTCTCTCTCTCCCTCTCCCCCCCCCCCCCCCCGAAAGGGTCAGTTTTTGTGATGTTGGCTGCATGGCGGGGACATGGCCACTGACAAACTGAGACCTGGGTCCCTGGGTCCCAAATTAAAAATCGCGGGAAAAAAGCCATTGCTTAGCTCAGTAGAAGCGCCGTGTCCTGGACCAGGCGACTCTAGCCTCAGTGGCCCAGTGAGCATGGGGTTCCCCCTCCGCGTTTGAACAGGCAGGGGGAGCAGAAACGGACGAGCCCGCTGGCCGGGTGGCTGCTGGGATGACAGTGCTGAGGTGTCACTCAACTCTGTTCTTGAAACACCAGCTTCCAGGGTGGGGTAGAAAGAACACTTTGTTGCTGATAATAGAATTTCACATAAAATGGTGCCTTAGCTGTCTGTAAAACAGGTCAGCGTTATTAACTGGTTTATAGATGAGGACATGAAAACGCAGAAACGTTGCATCGCATGTAAAAGTGGGCTGACACAGGCTTCTGGCTTTAGGATTACTATTCCTTTCTTCAGGTAACTGCGTGCGAGGTGGAGCTGCACAGGACTGCGTTGGGAGGCCTGGGCCTGAGCTTTGTCTGCGGCTGCGCGAGACGTTATCCTGGGACGCTATTGAAACGCCCTCTGCTCTGGATCCTTTCCTCCCAAATGGGGATACAATGACCTATCCCCGGGTTATGTTCTGAGATGTGAAAGATAAGTTGGCAGCCCTGTATGTTGGTATTTAGGGACAGGAAAGGGAAGGTGGTTTGCTACGGTCACCTGCTCGAGCTGCTCTTGTGTAACTGTCCTAATTTGAAGAGGGCCGGGGTGTGGTTTGTGAGTAGCTTAGTCCAGTGTCCACGGAGAACTGGAAGCAGATATGACGTTTCACGCTGCCAGTGGTGGCGATACGTGTATTTCTGTCCTGCTCCTATTGGCAGAGAGCTTTTTCCAGGAGCAGGTTTCCTGGGGTGCAGGGGCGGGAACATCCCAAAGAGCCTCTGGGTCTGGATGGAAACCCAGGTTGCACTGTGTTTGGCTGGACAGTAAATGCTCAGACTGTGCCTCAGCGGGGTGTCTGCACTGAGTCCCCTCCCGGGTGGAAAGGCAGCTTCTCCATCCGTGTGGCGCATCCACTGGCAGCAGCGCTCCCAGAGCCAGCGGCGGGCGGGGAACGTGGGGCTGTGAGCAGGTCCTGGCATTAGAGTAAGGAGATGGTGGAGGTAACGCTCCCTTACAGTTCCAGAATGCACGATCTCTGTTTCATGGACATTTAAAGTGGTCTGGGGACACTGCCCTACAAAATACAACTGTTCTGGGCACGTTGAGGTGCTAATGTTTCCATCTGCACTGGAGAGAAATTCAGGCATAACCTTGGCTACGGGACGGGTTAACGTACTTGAGGTTAAGGAAGCTTGTGGGGAATACTTTCCAAAATGATAAATATTAAAATTGCTGAAACATGGAAGCTTATCTTGTAGGGCTCACATAGTTGCACAACTAGTAGCTTTTAAAAGCTTTTTATGTTTCATTACATGTTTCCTTTGAAGTCTCCCTGATACATTTGAATAACATTTTTTTTTCTCAAGGGCAACTGTGATTGTTGTTTGATTAAACATACCAGCTGTTTTCTTGTCCGCTGGAGCTGAGCCAGTACAAATCACATGCATCCTTTCTATAGAGAAAAATGAAGAATAATTCTGGAAGGAAAGTGCTAAGATTTTTCTCAAGTTATTACTTAAATCGTTAAATAAAAGCAAAAATAAATCCAGTCAAAATTATGTAAAAATATTAGTAGTAATTGTGTAAATGTTTAAAAGCTAAGGATAAAATAGGTAAGGTACTTAATAGATTCATAAATTCATAATATTGAAAAACCTTGACATTATTTAGATTTTTAAAACACCTGGCTGAAAAAAAAGTAAAATAAATTAACACTGAAATATCTTAATTATTATTTGAAATCTTAAAGATAAAATATTTAAACAACTGACTTTCTTCGCTTTTCACTCAATTATTTTGTTGTAGACAATTAGTCTTTATAAAGAAATAATGTTAAGTGTGTCCATGCCGGGTCCCGTGCTAGGCGGTCCCATCCCATAAACTGCCGACGGGAATCGCATGTGCTTTGACTCGCCAGGTCAGCGTGTAAGCGTTGCTTCTGGAGCGTCCAGCGCCAAGCGGAGTAAATGCGTTTCAGCTCCGCCCCTTTCTGAGGACAGCTCAGCGTCCTGGGCGCTGCACATAAGGCCCCTCTGAGAAGCTTCCACACCGAGATTCAGGATGTGGACGTTAGCGGGGTGGCCTTGGGGCCTCAGGAATGGCCAAGTGGCAGGCGCCCTGGGAGTCCGGTGCCTCCTACGTATCAGACTGGGGACCAGCGAAGCCCGTAACAGGAACAGCAGCGGTGCAGACGGCAAAGCACCAAATAAACCTGTTTTCCTTGCCAGAGAGCAGGAAGGGGCAGCCCTGAGGGCAGAGGCCTTTCAGCTAGCCCCGCCCTCCCGGGCCCCGCCCTCCCGGGCCCCGCCCTCCCGGGCCCCGCCCTCCCCATCCACTCTGGGAGCTGCAGGCTGCAGGCAGCCCTCTCGGCCCCACTGTGTGGTGTGTGGGACCAGGGAACTCCATTCACTCACGGCAGCTGTCTCACTGTCATAACCAGACTACTCGTAATCCCCGCCAGTGAGATTTTTCCTTCAGTAACTAGCTTTCTTTAGTTTCTCTATTTGTCTCCTTGTTAAAAGGCCTGTCTTCCTTCATAATATCCTGCTCTGCTGTAAAACTTACATTTCTGCCTTTATCTCTGAAAATGCCAGGTACGTGGGTTTCAGGTACTCTCTCATTTTTGTCTGCGAGCTTGTCATGAGCAAGACCTACCTGAGGTGTCCGCGTTACACACACCTGGGCTGTGGCTGCACGTCCGTGGCCTTCTCCAGGGCTGCAGGCCGCTGTCTGTGCTGCTTTTGTCTGGGCAGGAGCTCAGGCGATGCCCTTGAGCTGATCCGGGGTTTGGCCAAGTCAAGGTTGTTGGGTCTCGGTGCAAACCCTGGGTCCCTCCTCCCTGGCAGGCTCTGAAGTCCGGAATCTGTCTTCTCAGCGTGGCAAGGCTGCGGAAATGACACCGCTGCTTAGGAACCTAGGAGCCACTGTTTTCCTCTTTTTTCTTTCTTTGTGTATGTTTTTTTTATTTTTTTTTTTCCTTCTTTCGATGAGTGTTTCCATAGTTTGTATTTCCATTTTTCAACTTTACTGTGTGCTTATATTTAAAGTGTCGCTCTTATAAAGGCATATGATTGGAATATTTTCTCCAAATCTAACATGAGAGTCTTTATGTATTTTTAAATTTACTACTAAAACTGTATATAACACGATTACATTATGCAGTGGAAAGCACACCCCTAAACCGTCACGCAGCCAAGGAACCAGCACACCGCCCCCTGTACCTGAGGCGCCCCCGCTGCCCCGACCCACCTCTTGTCCCCTCAGTCGTTATCCAGCTGAGTTCTGGCACCCAGATGCACTTGTTCTAAAGGAAGTCTGAGAAACTTCAGTTCTCACTTAAAACGAACATCAGACTTCCACATGAAGACTTTTCATTGATGAGACATTCCTCAAAATGTTTTTGTATGTCTCTGTACACTGTTAAGATACCATCCAATTAAACATGAGAAGATAATCAAATGTTTCCAGATTGCTACATGAAAAAGTTAGTTGAAACTCCTTTAAATGGTATATGTTAAGCAATCTGTGATATTAATGTGAATGTATTAATTTTAAAAGACATACATCCCAGCTTGATGGAGACACAGTGGTGGGGTGTCAGACTGTTTTCCTGGAGCTGTTGCTGTGGCAACCAGCTGCAGGCAGGTGTCCCCCAAGGGCAGGACTCCTAGCTGCCCCCAGTGTCCCCTTCCCTCTCCACCCAGGAGCTTTCCGTGGCCTCATGCTGGTTTGTCTGTAGGAAGCCACTCGAAGTTCTGAGGTGCTCAGAAGCAGGCAGTGGGAGGTGCTGAGGGGTCCCAGCCTGCCAAGGGCCGTCGCAGGCAGGGGGCCGGTGGACCAGGGCTGTCCCCTTTTGCCTCCTGGGGGAGGAGTCTGAGATAATTGGAATCCGCTCCTCGGGGCGTCCCCAGCGGGAGTGAGCCCCGCTGCCCCACAGCCCAGGCCCACCGTCCCGTGTGGCTCCCACACTGTCCCAGTCCCCTCTGCCCATCTCCCCCCTTTCCTGGGCACTTGCCCCAAGGAGCCTCTCACCAGCCTTTGTCCCTGGTTCTGCCTTGAGGGAGGTGGCAGGGGCTTAGGTAAGACGCAGCTTGCTTTCACCCACAGTAATTTTCACCCCCTCCCAAATGTTTCAAACATGAGGACTTTGCTTTGACAAATTTAGTAGATAATTTATGGTTAGTAACTGTAGGGGACGGCTTGAATCTTCGTGGTGAAATGAATTGCTGTGGCAGTTTTCTAAACAGCAATTAATCTGCCGTGTGTGTGTGTGTGTGTGTGTGTGTGTGTGTGTGTTTGTGTATGTGTGTGTGTGTTAGCATTGTCTTCATGCAAAGTAGTCAGTAAAACTAGAGTTAGAACAAATTTAATGTAAAGGAACATTTATTGTTGAACTAATAGTCATTGAAAACGTACTGTCTGCTGTGCACCATGCTAAGCACAGAGGTAAAAATCTGAAATATGATGTAAGTACCCTTATAATCTCACAGTTTACCAGAAAAGGCGAGTAAACCAGGAGTTCTAATATGTGCGGCGGCTCTCCCAGTTATGGGGTGGGATCACTGGGATGCGCACACGTGTATGTGAGAGAGTCTGAGAGAAATGGCTATTTTGGTGGACGTCCGAAAGGCAGTGATAGTAATAGCAAAGAGTGACTCCGTGTGAGTTCCTGCTGGGAGGCCCGAATGGTGCAGCTGTGGTCCTGGATTCACTAACACCTCGTATAGTGGAACCTGTCACCACGCCTGTCCGGCAAATGTAGACAGTGAGCCTGAGAGGCAGCTACCTGCCCCCCCCCCCGGGAGTAAGAGGTGGCCGGGCGCAAAGGGCACGGTGACGGCTGGTGGCGAGGGAGACACCCAGCCCGGCCTGCCCGCCCTGCACCTTAGCAGCCCACGCGAACCCTTCTCAGGGTCACAGCCCAGCAGGGCCCTGCGGGGAGGAGGCGGGGAAGCCGTCCGAGCCGTGAAGGGCTGGTCCGTAAGTCAGTGGCCTCAAAGCTGTTGGAAGGGGACGGAGAACCTCTGGAAGACACCGGCTCATTGTTTTCTAAAATCCTGGGGAACCAGCTATGCAGCCATTGTGGAAACATAGGTGATAAGAGGCGCTAATGACACTCCCACGTTGTGGGGCCTGATCCACCAGTGGTGACATTTGCTGTGGACATAGGCTGACGCGGCTGGCCACCCCGAGCCTGACAAGGCGCTTCCGGTGGGAGCTGGCCCCGGGGGGAGGGGCAGGAGCCGGCACCAGGGCCCGGGCTTGCTTACCCGGGTAGCCCTGAGCTGGAGATTAGCAGTCTTCCAGCGCGCTGTCTTCCTGGGAATGGTGTAATTAAACTTGCCACTCAGGGTGCAGTGTGATTTAATTACTTAATATTAAGGAAAGCTTCTGAGAGCGTCGCGCACAGGAGCCTGTGTGGGTGTGAATGTCATCATAGAGATGCGCCGAGCATCTTCCTGAGCTCTGAGAAATCACACTGCAGAGACTCTTTGTCACACTGTAGAAAGCTGCTCTAGAAACGTTAGTGCTATCCAGCATGTCACCATGCATTAGACACATTTTAAAGGCATGCGACTAAGATCTAAGTGGAGACATGAGCAAAAATGCCGTCCAGCGTTTGTGTCTGACCGTGGAGAGCATGAAAGCTTTGGGACATGCAATTTATTTAGCAAGAGCTTCGTGCACACCTCTATGTAAGAGTGTTTGGAGAGTTGGGAGCCTGTCAAATTCTTACTTCTCTTGGAGTAAATTGGTTTCCATATACCTTTCAATAAATTTTTATCTATAGGTACCTGTGTATGTGTAGGTTGGGACAACAAATACCTCTCAGTGAAATTCAAACTACACGTTAAAAACAAAGGCTATATATAATCTTACTTAATAAAACATTAGAGGAGTCTAGCAAATATTTATTTCTGGAAGCACCTGAGCAAAGTCTCAGCAGGGACTGCAAACCTCACCCAAGAAGAAGGGGTCCGTGGGAAGGAGAGCCCGTGGGGGGGCTCGGCCGCCGGCCACGCGCAGCACCCACGCTGGTTTCTGGAGCCTCGGAGAGCTCCACACGCACGAAGAACACATATTTTATGCCTGTGGAGAATAAGTAGCTGTGTGTACAGAGATGATCACAAATGTATCATTTCCGACCTCTACTTCTAGAGAAAAATAGCTTCTTCCCTGGCAGCTGGAAGAGCGGCGTTGTATAGTGTTGTGTAGCGAATTATAATAAAAACTTGAAGCACAGAAACATATGTCTTAGTAATGCTCCCGTGGACCGTGCTGCTGCTCGGCGAGGGGGTGATGTTTATGGATGTGGTGCGCGCAGCCCTTCCGCGGGCTGGGCGCTGGGGACGTGTGCCCAGGCGGCACCGCACGCGCCTTGTCTGCGCTGATGATTCAGAGACGTGACGGAGCCATACGATGTCCTGCTGTAGTAATCAAACAGAGAGAAAGAAAGAAACCATATTAGCATTAGAAGTGCTCCGTGTGTGGTCAGTGTCGTGGTCAGTCGGCCTGGCCCTTTTGGCGGATTTATTTACATTGGAGGCCGTGATACATGGAGCAGGGCATCACTTCTTCCCAGCCATTCAGTTTTCTCCGCAGACATCTGTAGTCCCCGCGTGTGCTGAGCCCTGGGGAGCCAGCAGATGCCATACCTGTGCACGCAGAGTTCACCGTCCTGTGGAAAGAAATGAGAGAAAGATACCAGGAATTTCAAAAAGTTGAACAGGAAAAAAAAGGTCCTCATCTGTGCTTATATATTTCTGAAGCAAAATGTGTCTCTAGGGCGGTGGAAAAAAAGGTAACAGATGATCTGAGTCCTATCACGTGACCAAAGTTATGTTGACTTCAGCAAGTATTTCAAAGAAAAATTATAATCTTGTCAATCGGGGCCATTTCTATTCTTCATATCAAATCTCGAGGTTTTTTACTGCTGGCTTGCATTTGGCACACAGACATATTTTGTTTGTTCCGCAGTGCGTTGAGCAGTAATTTAAAACATGTAAATTGGTTGCCAACAATTTCACGGAACATGTGACACCCAGCCTCCCGCCTCGGGCAGTCCTGAGTCTGCACTTGTGACAGTAGCTGCCGGTGGCCAAGTGTGGCCGCGGGCCCAGGTCCAGGGCTCGTGTGACCTGCCTGCCTGACGCGGTCACCTATACCCTGTGCCTGGCTCTGGACGTGTCTGCCTTCGGGAGTTGGTGCATGGCCAGCCGCCAGCTGCCTGCAGACGCACTCTGCCTCCATCCATCCGTCCGTCTGTCCATCCGTCCATGCTGGACGTGCCATGTTTCAGTATTTATTCAGCTCCTTTGATCTGATGTCAGCTGCCATGTTACTGAGCATCCTCTGTACCGGGGTCAGCAAACTTTATCTAAAAACAGAGAGACAGTGATCGCTGTGGCCGGGCGGGTCCTCTGGCCTCCGTCACAACTCAGCTGAGACTGTCCCCGATGGTCCGCGAGTGGTGGGTGCGGCCTGTGAACATCGAAACGTGAGTTTCATGTCATTTTCACAGGTCCCGGAATCTTACTCGTCTTTGGATTCCTTTCCAGCCATTTGTAAATGTGAGAATTGTTCTCCGCTGTGAGGCCATCAGAACCAGTGGTAGCCTGTGGGCCCCAGCGTGCCCCTCCACGTCTAGGCGGCAGCGTCCCCACTTCTGACAGCAAGAGGCGTCAGGACGGCTGTTTCATTTTACGGTTAGGTGTGGGGTCCCTGAGCCCGAGCCCACCCCTGAGATGGCACGGGAGGCCATCTCAGAACTGGCCCTGCTGTCAGAGTCCGGTGGGCACTTGTGAGGATAAGCTCTGCAGTCGGTGAGACTGGGACACGCGGTGCCAAGGGCGGTGTGTCCGGCTGGCCTCGCCCACGCTGCCTGGCTCCCCGGCTCGGCCGCCCTGTGCCGGCAAGCAGTGCGCCCCTCGCCTGGTGTTTCCCGGAAGCCAGGCAGTGGGGCTGTTTGACATTGATACTTCCCTTTATTCCCTCTTGGCCACCGCGGCCCCTTTGAACACCTTGCTGAAGAGCTGCTGGCTGGGTCCCCTGGGGGACCTGAAAACAGTGCGACTTGGGCCCAGTCGTGACATGTGCAGCGTCCTCCTTAGTCCTGGTCACCTGGCGGGACGTCCCAGCCTCCTTCAGTTCGTCTGAAGGTCAGTGTGTGTCTGTCTCCAGGGTGCTTGGCACAGAGCTTCCAGCCAGGGCCCGTCACAGTGCCGCAGCCCCTACGGAGCCTGCCAGCGGTGTCGTCACCAAGGACACACTGGGGCCACCTGTGCCTTCACCACGTTGCTGGGCCAGGACAGCGGACAGGAGCCCGACCCCTCGCCGCTCCAGATGCAATACCAGGGAGCTGCTGTTTGGCAGAAAGCAGAACGTTTTCTGCAGGTAGCACTGTCATCCCCAGTGAAGCCAGCGGCCTGTTTGGTTCTGACAGGAGAAAGGCACAGTCCCCTTCAGCACACAGCTCAGCGTGTCCTTTAACGGCCTCCAGGACCCCCCTTTCCTTCCCTCCATCTAAGTGCAGACACCCCGCTTCTCATGCAAGGGGGACCCTCTGCTAATTGCAAAACTGTCTACATTTGCCAGATATGAAAGGAGCCGGTGACTCTGCCACAGAGGGTCGCGTTTCTGTTTTGGAGTGCCCTTCAGATGCTTCCTAAGGAGGAACCCAGAAGCATGGCGGGATGCGTGCCCTCTGTGGTCAGTCCAGCCGCAAAGAAGGGAACGGACGCCAGCTCCAGGAAGCCCCTTGCTTCTTCCACTGAAGGGCCTCAGACTTGGGGTGAGGGGGGCTGAGGTGACCAGCGGTGACTGGAGGTGGGACTCCCTGTAAACCGACAGGGGACAGTGGACGGAGCTGAGGGCAGTTTCACACGGATGCACATGTGGCGTTAGGGCTGCTGTCCGTCCCGAGTGTGATGAGACCGCTTCTCCCATCAGTGGACCTAACGTCCCCAACAGGGAAAGACGGCCTTCGACCTGCTGCGAAGCTTTTAGCCGCAAATAGAAGGTACGTTGTCAGCACTGGAGGCAGAAACATGCCTCGCTGGCAGCCAGACGATGACTGCCATCTCTTTCTGACAGGTGCACACACCTGAGCAACACACACCTGGGCAGAAGTCAGGAGAAATGAGGCCTGGCTCGGAGTGTTCATGTTCCAAACACAGTGAGGTGGAGGGAGGCCGGCCACAGAGGTCGGGGGATTGTCACGAGAAATGAAGGGGAAACACGGAGAACAGCAAGATGGAGCCGGGTTGAGTGCTGGGTCCTGCTGGGTCTGCCTGCTGGGAGAGTGGACTGTGTGCAGCGTGCGCCGTGTCAGATGGCGCTGAAGGAGGGACCATTACTGAGTGACACGGTTTCATGTAAACTTCATAAATTGTAGAGTGTGTGGACTGTCTCTTTGTGTAGGTCATGACTAAAAGTGCACAGTGTTATAGACCAGATGGACTGTACCCCTGCCACATGAGGACAGGCCTGAGAGCTTTATGATCTCAGTGGCATATGTTGAATTACCTGTAGAAACTCACAGCCGCACTGGGACGTGTCACGCATGCTAGGTGCAGCCTGGCGTGTGTCACGCGTGCAGCGGCTGTGCTGGCCCGGGCCGTGGAGGGGTGTGGGATGGGGTGTACCGGGGGGGGGGGGGAATGGAGGCATTTTCTTTTCCACTTTATGTGTTTATGTGTTAGTTGATTTTTAGCCTTGAATATGGATTTATTTTATTAAAAAATTGCTTAAAAGGTTTAAAATGGTTTACTTGAATAGGGCTGGATGACTGACTTTTCAGTTTCCATGCGTGCGGGTCTATCAGAATATAAACTCATTTAAACCTGTTACATTTAAAGTAAATATTAATGGCTCATGCCCTTTTAATGGGGACTCTGTGAGGCGAGCCCCTTGTGAGTGGAGATTAGAGCGCCACGCCTTGGCTGTAAAGCTGATGGGTAACCTTCCATCCCTGTGGCTGTGATTAGCATACAAAGGTCTTCCTTTCATTGGTAAATTAACTCAAGTATAGTTTTCTCAGCTTAATAATAAAAATATTTCAAATGCCAAACTTTGTTTTGTAGATACTGAGTATTAAGGTATTTGGTGATAACTAGGCCTTCCTTAGCTATTTTTAACATTTTCCACTTAGTCTTTTTAGCGACCACTGTGAGGTAATTTATCAAAAGCACAATGAGAGGTTATCAGACTCCCATTTCAGTAGAAGAAAGAGGAACATTGCCCTGCAGAGATAAATCTCTCATTAAACCCTACACAGACCTCCTGCAGTCTCTGCCCCATTTGTCATCTGCCTCTGCAGCGCCCGCGCCCGCTGCCCGTGTGTGAAGGCCACGCAGGGCGCCGCCGGTGGGACGCTGAGGCCTCCGTCCGCCTGTGACGTCCCTTCACCTGGGGACATCATCTTAGAAGTGGCCATGTTGGCGGCTGCATGATGGAAACGTGCTAAACTCTTAAACACATGATAGAATGTTTTGAACTATGATAAAAAATTACTTTATCGCAGAAAAATGTGTTCAAGACAAAATTCCCACAGTGATTTTACATGATCATAAATCTTGTTTGATGTTAGCATTGTTTTAACACGTAAACGCCAGTTTGGTGCTTGTTCCTGTTTTCTCTCAACACACGAGCAGAGACTTCCACAGGCCTCCGAGTTGCTTTTGTAAGAACAGTCGCTACCATCTGACGTCATCGTATCTCAGTTGCGTACGTGCTCGGCGTGGCCTGTCCTCCCTTCTAGAACATCAGGGACGCAGGCCCGTCCTGCTCACGGCTGGACCCCAGCGCTTGGCAGCAGGCCCGGCACACAGTACACTCAGCATAGATTTTCCAATATATGAATTGGATGAATGATCAGTGAATGAGGGACAGAAGGAATAAAAAGTGTTAAATGCAATAGATCAGAAGACCGTGAGTCTCAAGAGTACAGGGAGCCCTAATTGGGAGGTTTCGTTGATTTTATATGCGAGGGCCATAGAATGAAAAATACATTTTAAGGAGCAGCTGGGTATTAAATTAACATAAGTAACATCAATTTGTATTATTTCTATTCTAAGTTTACTTACTGAAGTTACCTGTTTTGTGATTGCTGTTTTCACTGTTCGTCCACATTCTTGGTCAGCAAGCTCATTTACTGTCTACCCTGTGTTTAGTGACTGCATTAGGCTGGAGCCCGAGGCTGAAAAATACAGTCTTTCTCTTTCCAGAGCTCGTCGTTTTATGGGGAAGATGGAAAAATAAATAAGTGGTTCAGAAATGAGTATGAAAAAACGCTCTGATAGTAGCAGGTTATATGTGACAGTGGGGAGGCAGGTGTGAGCGGGGGTGTCGGGTGGCTTCTCGGAAGAGGTGGCATTTCGGTGAATCGGAGAAGCGTGGGAGCAATCCAGGCGAGAGGTGGCAGGCAGAACACACCCCCACGCCGTTCACAAAGCCAGGCAGAGAGTGCGACAAGGTGGGAGGGGGGAGTGGTGAGCCAAGGGGACACGTGGAGGCCAGAGCCAGGCAGGCTCTGCGGCCCTGGGCGGACAGGCACGTGGACCCAGCACTGACGGACATGGTGAGGCCCGAAGGACTCTGGACAGTGACCTTTATTTTTATTTGCTTATTTGTTCAAGCGGTAGTTAGGAGTCAGGGTTTGCACAGGTCACTGCGGTAGGTGCTGGATATACACAGACAAGTGATGCGTCGTCCTGACACTCGAGAGATGCACAGACATGCCAAGATGTGTAATAGCGCACCGTTAGTTGAGTCTGAGAGTGTCGTGAGACGGGGAAAGGGGGGGCCCCTGAAGACGGCGTGGTCACAGGGCGTGTGCGCTCTGCACAGTGCGCCCTGCGTGCAGACGGGGAGGCATGAAGGGCCGTGGCGGGGCTGCTCCAGACCCCCAGGCCTGAGCTCAGGGAGGGCTGCTGGGCGTGGCGAGAGGCAAGATTGGCACCTGGGAAGGAAGGAGCCCAGCTGGGCAGGTTGGTCTCAGGAGGTCCTGGCTGCCACTGCGGGTCTCAGGGCCCCTCAGGCAGGGGCCTCGCTCAGGCAGGACGGAGGGCCCCCTGTGTCCCTCGTTGGCAGCGGGGGACTGTTCTCCGCAGCATGTGGCTGCAGAGACGGGGTAGGAGGGAGCTGTGTTCCACCCAAGAGCAACTGCAGCAGAGCTGCCAACTATGTGCCAGGGGCAGGGTGGGGGGTGCAGGACGTCATGTTCGGGTGACACGGAATGTGCGGTGCCTGTGAGATAATGGACTGGAGATGACCACAGAGAGTTAGACATGAGCCCAGAGCTCAGAGGGACGCCTGGTCAAGTGTGATTTAGAAGTCACCAACAAGAAGATGGTGATAGATGCCGCAGGGACAGAGGAGACCCACTGAGGACAGGGCATGGCAAAGGGGGGCTCCCGCAGAGGATCGGGGAATCACAGCACACAGCCCTCTCTTTCCTTTTGTGGTAGAACTCCACGTTGGCAGACTGTATGTAGAGGTTTTGCACTCTAAATTCACCCTTTCGCAGATCAGATTTTCCACAAAAATGTTTCCTTAATCTTTGTGATAAAAATAAATCCAATGTTGAGCTATTGTTAAAAGTAAACATTTTATTGCATGTATTTAATAATAAACATAAAATACTTAACATCAGAAACAGTTATTTACTTATAGCTTCATTTATAACGGTTCTCCTGCCACTGCTCGTGGTAATTTTATACATATTCATAAAATAATTATGACAATCTGTAGGAGTAATAGTTGCAGCAGAATGATTAATAACATCTAAATGTTCATGGTTTGATGGATCAGCCAAAATATTTCTTGCACAGAACTTAATTTTTGAAAAAACTTCTTCAGTGGGGTTCATCATTGGAGAGTGTGGTGGTGCAAATACACAATAAAATGTGTCTTGTCTGACCAACCAGATCACATACTTCCTGGGTTTTGTGGAGACTTACATTGTCCAAAATGAACCACACTTCCTCCAGATTTTCTTCATCCAATTTCTGCAATAATCTCTGAAGAAATTAGCAAAAAATATTTGAAGTAACCGTAGAATGTGCAGTGACTTCATGCCACACCACTCCCTGAATGTTTATTGCTGCAATTAGAGGAACATTTCGTTCTCTAACCGTTGGCACGGTCACACAAGCTGGCGTATTAACTTTCAATCACACCTTCGTTTTTAAAAAATTAAGTTCTGTGCAAGAAATATTTTGGCTGATCCATGAAACTATGAACATTTAGTAGATGTGATTAATCATTCCGTTGCAACTATTACTTCTACAGATTGTCATAATTATTTTATGAATATGTACATGCAATTACCACGAGCAGTGGCAGGAGAACCGTTATAAATGAAACTATAAGTAAATAAGTGTTTCTGATGTTAAATAAGTATTTTATGTTTATTATTAAATACATGCAATAAAATGTTGACTTTTAACAATAACTTACCATTGGATTTATTTTTATTACAAGGTTAAGAAATAATATTTGTGGAAAAATTTGATCTGCAAAAGGGTGAATTGGTTTCTGAGACTTATGTTGTAGCCTTAAATAGGAACCAAAATATTTTATCAGGCTCTGCATTGTTTTCTATAATTTCTGTAATTAACAGCCTGATATTTGGGGATTTTAACAAAAATAAATGTTGTAATTAATCATAACCTACTTAATGTTTTGTGTCTGTATAAAATACTTAACAAATCTAAAACGCCCATTTTCATTGTCTATGATTATAAGTGGCTTCTCTCAAAATCTCCATTAAAACTCACAGAGTTATAATTTACTTTAAAAGGCCTGCCCACGATAAGTTAAATTTTGATTATAAACATGGGAGAAGTTGGCAATATGTTTTATCACCAGTTATATTGCAACCCGATTATCCAGCTGTCCAGCCCAAACAGCCTACGGAATAGTCGAAGTGAAAAAGGATGCTCGTATTGTGGGTGTCATATAGGTCTTTAAAATATCTCTCCAAAATTTGGGGAAAACCATAGGGTTCCAAAATTTTCTTTTATAAAGTAAAAAAAAAAAAAAAAGTTAAACCAACAACAAATGGGGGAACAAAGCTAATTGCCATTCTCTCCATAATTTTTTGACACAGTGCACATGGTAACCCCCAAGTTAAAATGGACATAATCACAGAATAAAATAAAATATTTTGACTACCCATATGAAGCTTTCTGAAATAGGGACAACTGATTCAGATCACTGGTGGCTTCTTAGAACGTCTTTGAACACGGGCAGAGCTGTCAGAACTCTGGGACCCTGGGGTTCCCCGAGTTAAGAAGCTGTGAGAAGAGGAAAGACTGTTTCCATCCAAAGGAGTTTTCCTGCAGGGATGAGCTCCTGGCTTCATGAACCCACGTGTCCGTAGGCTCCTGGGGCAGAGCCCCGGGAAGCCGTGATTGGGCTCAGGGCGGGGACATGCAGGGCTGGTTTTTCTGGTTCAAGCACTTTCTTTTGTCCCCTCACTTCCCACTTGAGCGATTTAGTTCATTCCCAGTCTGTGGGCTTTTTGACAAGACCCACTTGCCTCTGCCACAGCTAACCAGTTTCTGCTTCACTTATAACTTCTGTACGTTCCAGAGCCCAGGATTTGTCCCATTTTCCAGTCGTTCTTCTCTCAAGCCTTCTCCATTCCTCACCCTCTTAGATGTTTGCTGAAGTCGGCTTCGGAAGGCAGGCGGCTCTCCTGTAACTTCTGTGATTTTGCAAATAAACACAGTGACTCCTGAAATATATGGGGTTTTTTATATCATCAAACTTTTTAAAATTACAAATGCAATTAAAGTTTGTATAAAAATCTAATAAAATATTTTAATGTGTATATATTTACATAATGTATATGATATAGTATATGTATATATTTCATATGAAATATTTATTGTATTTAAATCAGCATATCTATTTTTATATATCCCAAACAGGATCACACTATATGCTTTATTCTGCGACATGCTTTTTTCATGAAGATCATGAAATCCCTCTGATTCAAAATATGTGGCTGTGACCTGCTTTCAGAGCTGCACAGTCTGTTTCCACTCATTGCTCAGTTATTTCCCTATTGATGGGCATGCAGATTGGATGTCGATTTTGTGCTAGACATAAAAATACTGTAATAAACATCCTTATGTACACAGGTCTTCATATTCTATTGCTTTGATTTTTGAAAGAGAGATTTCCCAAAATGGAACTTCTAGGTTAGGGCGCCTGTATTTTTCACTTTAATATATTTTTCTGGATTACTTTCCACTAAGATCGTATCAGCGAATGCTCTCATAAGCAATGTATGACTAAAGTGACCATTTACTCTGAGAAGGAGTTTCATCATAAAGGAAAAAAGCCACATAGTCAACATTTTGCTGAACTTTAGAAACACATCGCAAGACTGAGCACTAGCTATTGTCACCAGTACTGTCATTTACCGCTACGTCCACTGCTTCCGAAACTACCCGTTACATTACTGTACTGCCATGAAAGCTGGAGCGATCACTTATCAGACAGCTTTTTATGAAACTGCCATTCCTATGATCACTTTACAAATAGAATTTAATTGTCCCTCAGAGTCATTGGATGAGCACAATATGAATATCTCTGTTAGGTAGACGCAGGGCCTTAGCCCAGAGTGGTTGAAAATGCACCATTCTCATAATAAGTTAGTTCCTCCTGCCACAGGTTTGAAGTCACTTTTTGCCCAGCTGAATTCAAAGACAATAGTCTGCAGCTCTCTGCAGTGGAGGGCATCAAATCAGCCCCTCCACCCCAGACACATGCACACACATGCACACAGGCACATGTACACACGCACATACACATGCACACAGGCACACACACACACACACACACACTCACTTAGAACAAAACTACCTGAGGAAGTCAGGTGCCTTGTGTCCTTCACATACAGTCATTTACTGAGCAGATAGGAAAGTTCAATTCACTTGTTCTACTTTAAGGATATTCCCAGGGCCGTGGCCCCCTGCTTTGCACCGCCGCCATCTGATGCTCTACATTGAGGGCTCCCCGTAACTGCCTTCCTCCATGTAAAAGTACAAAACACGTATCTGCTCTCCTGCAGCTGAAATGTGCTTTCTCAGACATAGCCGTAGGAGGTTTACAAGTTGCCGCGTCTCAGAACGAGTACAGTCCCTGACTGGCGACCTGAGGGAACACATGGAAGCTTGCGTGTCATAAACGAAATCCGCACATTCCTGGGTGGAGGAGTGGAGGCATTCTGTGTAGAAGCAAGCCCATCGAGCCACCTGACCCCCTGAGGTGACCTGGGGTACGTGGGGCACATGGGAACAGGATAATGCTAGGTTATGTGGGGTCAGATGAAATAGCCCAGAAAATGATCTAAGGTGCAGACCTTCACAAGGTGACATAAGACAGAAACAGAGATCAAACGTGGTGCGTGCCTCAATAAGAGAACAAGGAAATGTCTGAAGCACAGACCCCGAAACGTGGGGAGGCAGACAGGTAGGGCCCTAGACAGAGCTGAAAAGTTAGGGCTGTTTCCGCATCTGACCACACTGTGACTCTTGCTGAGCACACTCCTGGTAAGAGGTGGCCCGGCGGGAACTGGTGTCCCGGCCAGGGATGTTTACCTTGATCTGGCCGGGCCCTCACATCCCAAGCACGGATGGCAGGACCCGGGCAGACGCTTATCTCTGTCGGCCAAGACCTTTCTACCCATGGAACGCTGGAGACCCCAGGACCTGACAGAAGCTGGTTTTCCTAAGTCCTTGACGAGGTCCTGCCAGGGTTTTAGAACAGAAATGTGTCGTTAACGAGGCCATAAAAGTGTCGTTATGCAACACGAGTCATTGTAACACGACTGCTCCGGCTGTTCTGCATCGTAAACGTCCCTGTGAAATTAGACTACTTTCCCCCGTTCTGGCATCCCCGTAGCGTCATGGCACCTGCTTGCACACACCAGAGACTCTCCACCACGTTATGGTTCACGTGCAAAATGTGCCCCATCGTCAGTCCACGTAAGGTCGTGTTTCACTCGCAGGCCCGCTGCAGTGCCCCCGCCGGCGTGCGTCGTTCCCGTGGGTCCAGGCACCCCGCTTTGGGAATCTGCATCCCCCGGCCTCTGCAAGAGCAGCCTGGAGACCCTGCCTCTGGGAAGCTCCTTACTCCTCCATTTCCTCAGAAAATCCAGACATTTGGGCGGTCCAGTTTTCCTGTCCATGATCAGTTTTTACCCCTCCGTTCTTCTTGGGAAACCCTCCTAGAATGTATAAAGTAAAGGTCTGACGCTGAGAGAGAGGCTGATCAGAGCAGCCTAACCCTCCGTAACGTAAAAACAAAATGTGTTAACGTTCCCCCAGGGACCAGGGGTCCCCGATTCACAGAGGTCGTGGGACCCAGCTACCTTCCCTGTGAGTGCAGGAAAGAAGGCCCACTCCCTTTTCTGCCGCCGCATCTGCTCCCGTGAAGAAGCAGAGAGCAGGGTTCTCTCTGCCTGAAACGGTGGCCCTGCCTGCCTGCCGCCGCGGAACCGGGCGGTCAGTCCTCCCTTGTCCAGTAGCCGATCACAGCGTGAGAGCCGGGCTATCACAGCCGCGTCGGGCAGACAGCAAACAGCAGTGCAGCGATGCCCTCTCAGCTGGTAGGCCCCTGTCACTCGTGGGCCGTGTCACGTTTCTCCTAATCCAGTCCCACCCCCAGTCCCTCCCCAGACAGCCCCTCAGGCCGCCGTGGCCCAGGACACAGCCCATGTTCCACTCCGTGTCGCCCGGTGTCCTCTGAGTGGCCAGCTCCTCTTAAATGTTACTCTTGTCTTCCCAACTCCCCTAGAAGCTCTGCGAGGGCAGGGATGTGTTTCGTCCTTTCCACACTCCACTCAGAACCTAACAGGCTCCCATCATGGTCGGAACTAAAACTGTTCATCCAGCAATACAGAGAAGAAGTTTACAGTGACCCCTTAAATTCACTAAACTGTAACCGACCCCTAAACTCTATTAAATCAACCAAATTTCAGAAATGACAACAAAACACAGACAGTATTAAAAAGGCTTCGTATCAGACCTTTGGTATTTGATTCAAATGAACTTAATCATAAGTCTGTGAATTCATATTGGGTGCACTGTTGCACTCCTAGGAAAGTGTTCATCTTTCATCTTTTTTAATATTTAAGGGGAAAATCTTAAAGGCCAAAAAACTTGTGAAGTTCAATAATTAAAGTCAAGTAAATGTTCTGTCTTGTCATTAACGTAATTGGAAATTGAAAGCAAATTTGTCGAAAGGCACACAGACAATTTTCAGAAGCAGAACATAGAAATGAAGGCAGAGTGACAGGACACAAGGGCTCTTCTAAATGGCTTGTTTCGAGCCACGTTTGAAAGCCTTAAACTCGGGTTGGTTCCTACCCAGGGGCCTGGTCTGTGTCTCACGTTGTTATCTCCGGCAGGTGTCGCAGGGCGGGCAAGGCAAGGGAAGGCAACAACACAAGCTCCTGTCTCCATGCCCAACGCACACCCATCCTTAGATTGTGGGCTTTTCCTCAGAGAACGTGACAATAATGATGAAGCACTAAATGGGTCCCCATTGCTTTCTTTCCATAGGAAAGGTTTCAAGCTGTAGTTACGTGATTAATTGACTCTGTCATAAGTTATATGGAATTATATTTCTTTTTCAGATTTTACTTTTCTCTCCATTTAATAGTCTGATTTATTTTAATGCCTATAATGTATTCTGGCAAAATCCATTTAATTTTGCATTATCTATATTGAATGCCTCTAATAAAAGTATTAATCAAAAAAGCATGGGCGAATATCCTGAAAGTGATAAATGAGGCTCGGTGTTTGTTTTATGAATTGGCCCCATTTTAATAATTTTGCAAATTTATATGGTTAAGATAAGAAACCTGAGACAGTGGAATGTCCTTCAATAAAATCACATTGCCCAAAATTACTATGAGGGAAGAGATGTATTTCATTCCGTTTCTTTTATATATTTACTCTGATTTGTGGACATACAAAATGAATTTGGAGATGTTTGTTAATCTAGATGTTTCTTAGAAACAGTAGCCATTTTATTCAAATAAAGGTAGTCAGATGTTAAAGGGTATACTTTTTTTGAAGGGAAGAGATTTTATTTTATACTTTTGTTGGTTTAGAATTGATACTTTATATCTACCTTGTTTGTCTTCTTTGCTTCTGTTTAATTTGACAAAGACACACTGTGGCAACAGTAGCAAAAAACGTAACATCAAACAGTTACACAGCACCTATTATGCACCAGCCTGCTTTACAGCCAATAGCTTTACCGCCGAAATGCCTTCACCCGACCACGCAGTGCTGTGAATGTAGAGCGAGGTCAAGGCCAGGTGCTTCTTGATGTTTCCCCACCGCTCAGTGGTGAGATTCCAACAGGGTCTTGTGTTCTTGTCTGTAAGGTCACCTGGCCACATCCAGACCCCGGGGGTTATAGTCAGGGCAGTGAGCTTTCATTGTCCCTGACATTTTCTTCCCCTTACAATACTCAAAATTTTATAGATAGAATTATGAACAGTGGCTGTAGTTCTTTTGAGGATACGTCAGGTTGAAGATACGTTGAGTAACCAGCAGTATTGTTTTATTATAGCCACAGCACAGCTGGTATTTTCTACCTAGGTTTAGGGAGACATCCTAAAGATGATGCAGCCAAGTCACAGTTAGTTCTAGAAGGTCTTCTCCTCTCATTTCTAACGCTGCAGGCCAGACCTAAAATAATAGACACACACGACAAAATGCTTTGAACAAATGAAGGCAGGCAGTGGGCGTTCAGAGCCCTTCTGCCTCTCTGCTGTCAGCCCGCCCGTTCCTTCCCTAGGAGCTGTGTTTATGTGGAGGAAGGCGTCGCCCCAGAGCGGCAGGAAGCACCGCACGTGGGGGCTGCAGCCACTCTTTCCAGGTGTTGCCGTCCTTGGCTCCACTGAGTCCTCGAGGCTGCTTTTGCAGGGTCCCCAATAACAGCAACAAAAGAAAGTAAAAGTGATCAGGAAAGCATTTCCACATGTCTTATTGGCATCAATCACAAAAGAAATTTACATTCCATTTTGCTCCCTTCTTAATTTTGACATTTCGTGTCACTTTGCTGTTTTGTGTGTGAGCCCTGGTGCTTTTGTTCACAGTGGCCTCAGCTCCAGTTTCGTTTATGAGCCTGACTTCTCCAAACATGTAAACAGCAAATATTTGCATGAGGAGCAGAAAATCTGGGCTGTTTGCTCTGCTGCCAGCACTTGAAGTGCTGGGAGTTACTTCCTTGCTGCTAAAGTGGGGTTCCTGGGGTTCACACTTGGAATGGGCACATCCCAGACCACATTGGGAATGCAGACGGACACACAGCGGTTTAAATCCCAGCTCTGAGAGCACAGAGTTCACTCAATGAGCTGCTAACTGGCTCTCCAGTCTTGACACTGTCACATTAAGTATCCTGTTACTTTCTTTATGTAGGGCACGGTGAAGTTTTCAGTTGTTGAATTCGTTCTAGAACTGTAAGGGTGCCTTGACGTTAGTTTTGTTGAAAGAGGTACAGCGTCCAACTAACAGTGGGGGTACCCAAGCAAGTGAGCACAGGGAGTAACGATTCGAAAGAGACTAAAGGACTTGCGTTTGAATCGTTTCCGTTGTATGGTTCTACTGCAGCGTTGAAGGTAATTACCCATATTACGCGCAGAATCTATTTAACACCCACCTGCCAGAATCTATTTAACACCCACCTGCCAGAATCTATTTAACACCCACCTGCCAGGTCTCGCGCCCACAGTGGCAGAACCAACATCTTCTGTCCTCACTACAGACCCATGTTGACCGTAATTGACTAACGCAGCCGTGAGGGGCGCTGTGGTTCCGTTGGCACTCAGAGTAAGAGGTTTCTAGCTCGTTCTGTTGTTTTTCTCTAGGTTACGTTGATCTGGAAACTAATCACAATTTCACATTGATTGTGTTGTGTTTTCAGTCTAAGTCAGATGGAGAAAGACAAATACCGTATGATCTCACTTATATGTGGAATCTAAAGAACAGAATAAATGAGCAAACAAAACAGAAATAGACACAGAGCTACAGACAAAAAAGCTGATGGCTGCCAGATGTGGGGGAGGAGAGGGGGAGAAGGTGAGGGGTCAGAAGGAGCAGATTAGTAGTCACAGTGTTGCCATGTGGATGTGAAATGCAGTGTGGGGAATGTAGTCAATCATGCAAAGATTGTGCAGGGCGTCAGATGGGCACTGGACTTCCGGGGGTACCACTTCATGGACGGTGTGGACGCCTGACCACTGCGCTGCGCACCGGAAGCCGCAGCTGAGTAATGCTGACTGTCAGACACAAGGCTGCGGTTCTCTTGGGTGGAAGTCGTGTCTGCAGCACGTGAGGGCTCCTTCTGCGACTGGGAGAACCCGCGTTCCGGCTCTGCTGTCTTGTGTACAGTTTAGCCTCTCAAAACCTCAGATTTAAAATGAGATGACTATGACCTCGTTCTTGGAAAGTTGTTATGAGAATTAAATGAAGTAGTGTGGGTAAAATCCAAGCATTAAACCTCGAACATAGTAAACGGGAAGTGACTGTCATCCGCCCGCCCGCCTCCCTTCCTTCTTCCTTCCAACCACCTCCTTTCCTCCCCCCCACCCCCCATCGTTTTCAGGTTGTAAAAGGTACAATAGGCATGTTTATGAAGATGACGTTTCAGGCATTATATTTCCTCGGATAATCTCAACTTGCCAGCTGTAGGTGATATTTAGTATATATATATATATATATATACAGTCTTTTATTTAATATTTTAACTAAAAAATATGCACAATCTTAATCTAATAAACCTAATTAAATATTTCCAAATGGGTTGGAATTGAGCTTTTCTCTTCCAGAAAATCATGTTTTAAAGCCTAAAGAAAGGCTGTACAAAGATGCTATTCAAAGGCCGTGTGTCCCGGGAAACTAGGGACCACTCAGTCACTCACTCTGAGTGACAGATCCGCCCGAGGGCCCTGTGCCTGTGCAGAGACAAACAGGGAGGCGGGAGCCCGCCATCTCCCTGAGCACGCTCAGTGTCTGCAACTTCAAAACGGAATAGGTGGATGGACAGATTTAAGGAAACAAATGAGCCAGTTTCTCCGCCTTTGATCTGACCTCGGTTTGAACAGGATGTTCCCTTGGGGCCTCTTGCGTGTGCAGCACAGTCGCCCTTAGTGGCTTCGCGGAGCTCAGCCACACTGAGAGGTGACGTTTGTCACGGGAGGGAGCCACGCGGCCTCCAGCGGGGGCCGCTGGGGGTTTGTTTCTTCACTGCGGCTGAGACCTGTTCATTCAGAAGCCTTTTGGCACCGAACTCGGAGTTTCACGCATCCAGTTATTTAAAATCTGCCCAGACCAGCTATTCCTCACCCACTTAGGGCCTGCCTGCCTGCACGCCCACAGAACCGCGCCTGGCAGCTGTCACTTGTTGATAAGCTGGAGCCTGGAGGTCTCCAGGCCCGAGTGGCCGCCTGCGTTGGCGCCTCTGACCAGGGCGGCCTGGCGGGGCTGCTCCAAGCCTCCCCCAGACGCCCTGTCGCCCCAGGGCCGCCTTGGCCTCCTCCCCTCCGGAGGGCAGCCTCTGGGCGGCCTAGGCTCTGGGGACGTGCCCTGCCAGGCACCCTGTTGAAGCTCCCCCAGTAGTCACACGTGCAGCTGCCTGTGGTGGTCACGCGTGCCGCCTCCATCAGCCCCCGGAGCCCCCGAGCCCCCTCCGCTCTGTGCCAAGCGCTGGGCAAGGCGCTGAGGACATAGATGAGAGCAGCCCGCGGTGTGAAAGCGCGTGTCACCCGGCTGGGGAAACAGGTTTGGGGATCGTTTCACGGTAACATGGCGCTTTCCCTGTGGAGAGAGCAGCAGAGATCCAAACACAGAGCGCAGTCGGTCTGGGGTCCGTAGGAGCAGGTGCTAAAAGCAGACGCAGATGAGCGTAGTCATTTTAAAACGTTCCCTTTGCTGTTGTGAAGAAAGTGGGCTGCGGGCAGGAAGGTGGTGGAGGCCGCCGTGGGGGCCGGGGCAGCGGTGAGCTGGGTGAGGCCGCAGGCGGGTGGAGCCCAGAGGACAGAGGACGGCTGATGGGCTGGCAGTCGGAGCGAGAGGCCCGGACGCCGTGGCGATGGAGGGACAGCCGCGGGCTAGGGCTGAGCGATGGAACCATCTGTCCTGGAAACGCTGGGTCAGTCGGAGCTGCTTAGCGCATGGCGTCATTCATTCAGCAGCACACCCCGAAATCTTGAGGGGCTCCTCTGTGCCAGACTGTCAGCTAAAGCAGCACAGACACACGCCCGGCCTGTGCCGTGGGCAGTGGGTGCTGCAGGGGTCGTCGGGCCACGGGGGTGGGCGTGTGAGTCCTTCTATGGACACAGCACTGCGTGTCTAGTTTTGATGCCAAACTTTGTTTTGTGAGACATTGTGGGCACTCCGACAAATGACAGCTCAGGTGTGCTGTTTTCCGGGATACGGCAAACGGGCTCAGACCTCCTGGGACGTGGTCCCTTCCCCGCCGGAGCGGAGCCTGTTCAGCTTGAACCGTAGGGCGAGAAAAGGTACAAGGAGGTTTTTTGTTGTTTTTTAAGCTGAGCCATCCTGCTACCTGCTGGCAGCTCAGTGTCAGCTCAGCTCGGGCCGGGAATCGAACTGGCGACTCTGTTGCTCAGAGCTCGCACTCTTGAGCGAGCTCTTACCAATTGAGCCACTCGGCCGGCCCTAGTTTTCATCCTCAGATCCTCTCCCAGTTCCTGAGGGGGTGTTTTATTATTTTCTGTTGGATTGAGTGCTGAGCACACAGAGAAAAGGCCCTGCCTGAACCCCAGAACAACAGCGGCGTCGGCGAGGGAGGGAGCTGCTGAGACCACAGGCCTGAGGCCACCAGGGCCGTGGGCGGTGGGGGCCCACGCTCGGTGACAACCTGTCACCGTACTGTGTGTGGACATAGCACTTGGACCCTGGGGTCTTCACCACAGGCCAGAAAGGTGGGCTGAGAGGCCTTCTCTGCATTTCCGGTAACAGCCCCCAGAGGGAGGGCGACGTGTGTGCATCTGGACGAATGCAGCGGCATGAAATACCCAGCGTCTGTCCCAGTTCATTCCTGCCACGTGCTTGTTTTGTTTTGTTTTTTTGACTAATGACATGAAACAGTGTTGAGTTGTTTTGTCCTGACCCCTGGGACGTGAGCCTGGTCAGCCCGCGCTGCGCCCGTCCCACGCCAAGCCAACGTGCCGCCCTCCACAGCAGTGGGGACCGGGGTGGAGGGGAGACGTTAGGGCCCTTCAGACCTGGCATGGCAGGTGCAGGCTCTCATTTTCAGTATTTGTAGCTAATTTACAAACTATTTTAACCCCTGAAGACCAAAACAAGCGCCCTCGGAGGTGGATGGGCCACAGGCTGCTCCTTGTGCAGCACCAGCCTCTGAACTCAGAAATGCTGTGAGTCATGCGTGGGGAAGTCCCTGTCCCCTGTCCCCAAGAGAGCCTGTGCCTTGAAGACGTGCTGTCACTGTCAGTAGGGACTTGTTTCAGTTGATGATGGAAGGATTTGTCCCATTTCCAAGACGATGACTAAAGCTTGTCAAGCCTTTTTCCTGTTGAATGTTTTCCTGCAGACTGTTGAATGCAGCTCATTACGATCTCCAGCACTGAGGGCTGGGCCAGCCAGCACCCACAGGAAACGCAGTCTGCTCAGATAGACACGTCCCCACGGCATCCGAGTGCCAGGCACCCACATGAGCAGTTTCCCTGTAATTCTGTGGACTCGCAAGTGTAAGACATCACGTAGTTCAAGGCAGTGAAGGAAATGGCACAGGTATTTGTCACTGAGGGGCATCTGCTCTGACTTCATCCGTCCTCGAGGCAGCCAGGCTGCAGCGTCCTCCCGTGTGGGAATCCCGCGTAGGGAGGACGTATGTTCACCTGCGCGTGAGGAAGCAGCTGTACAACTGCCCGTCCTGAGCGAGCAGCTCTCTCAGACTCAGATGTGAAATCGGACCTTAGCACAGCGACTCGATTGCACGGTGGGATCAGGAGACGGCAGGGGCTGTGAATTTCAGACGGAAGGACTAAGGAAGTGAGTGGCTCCAATTGTATCTAGTCCCCAGTCTCTAGGCAAACAACAACAAACAAGCAAGCTCTGGGCCCCAAATCTGCACACACACATCCCTACACACACACCCCGACCATACACACTCACATCCATACACACACACACACACACACACACACACACACACACACACACCCCAGGTAAATAAATGTAAAGGCCTCGGGGTAACTATTGAGAATCACTCCTCCCGCCGTCTTCTCCCCTTGTTTTTGAGGGACTCAGAGTTAGAGAATGAGAGATTCAGGGTGTCACTACGGCCGCTGAAGAAAACGCACAGGCTAAATCTAGACAGAAAAGGATGCAATTGGACACTGAGAGAATCTGAAATACTCTATAACGTTTTCTGGGTGAGTTCCAATTTATTTTTCAAATGTTTTCCTGAAGGAAGAGAAGCCAATAAAGGTAAGAAAGAAAGGAAAAGCAGAAACCCCGTCACTCCGAGAACAGCTGTGTGCGTTTCAGCGTGTGACGCCCTGCCTTTTCCCACGGAAATTTCTGTATTTACAAGGAGTCACACAGCATGTTATTCCCAACATCAAGGATCTTCAAACTGAGTTATGGCCAATTAGTGGGTCAGAAAATCTATTTAGTGGGTAAGAACCGGCACTAAAGTAATTAATTTATATAGAATATAATGAAACAGAGTCAGAGCGGATATTGTTCTAGGTGTGTGTGTGTGACTGTGAGTGTGAATGAGTGTGTGTGTATGTGTGAGTGTGCGTATGTGTGTGAGTGTGAATGAGTGTGTGTGTGCATGTGTGTACGTGTGTGTGAATGAGTGTGTGTGTGTGTATGTGTGTAAATGACTATGTGTGTGTGTGTGTGATTGAGTGTGTGTGTGAATGAGTGTGTGTATGTGCATATGTGTGAGTGTGTGAATGAGTGTGTGTCACTGCATGTGTGTACGTGTGTGCGCGTGTGAGTGTGTATGTAATCAGTGTGTGTGTGCATGTGTGTGCATGTGTGTGTGCATGTGCATGTGAGTGTGTGAATGAGTGTGTGTCACTGTGTACGTGTGTGTGTATGCACGCGTGCATCTGGGAGTGTTGTGTGAAACGCTTTCTTATCGTCAGCGATCGCACTTGAACACCCTGCTGCCGGCCTCAACCACTCGTGAATGTGTTGTGAAAGCTCCTCCGTTTTGACAAGTATCGTCACACAGAATCGTTCAGATTGTACCCGGCGTCTGCCTGTTGGACAGTAGATTGTTCTGGTGTCTCATTACTGGACGTAACTGTCGTGAACGCCTTGGCCTCGGCCCCGCAGCTTCAGTAGGACATGGAGGCCCATGTTTGCATCACTGTGACTGCCCCCTGTTGTGCCTGGACAGTGTGGCATTACTAAGAGTGGCGGCCTGGTTACTGCTCTCTGCTTGGTGAGGAGGCGGGTCCTTGCGTGGAGGGTCCTGCATCTCAGTGTCTGTTCCCATCCCGCCTCCCGCCTCGCCTGGGGAAGGACTCCGCTGGCTTTGGTCATCGTGGACACGAAACAGCCTCCCTGAATTGTATTTCTGCTTTCGCTGGTTTGGTGTCAATGGGGAGCTCTCATCAGGGCTGAGGTTTGTTGGTGCAGCCACCTCGCGGCCACACTCCAGGAGCCTAGGATTCCTGCACCCTGACAGCTGACGCCTTGCGATTGTGTGGCCTGCGTGTCTCCGGCAGCCCTGCAAGCTGGTCCTGGGACACAGCAAGCCCTGGCCGCCTGTTCTCGCATTAGGTGGGAGGTGATGAGGCTCCCACACGCCCTCCCGCCGGGTCTCCGGGTCATGCAGGCGGGGGCTGGGGAGGCAGCAGGGCCCCTGGGTACTTTCTCACCATTGGCCACAGCCTCAGTGAGTCTTGGGGATCACTACACTTTGTGGGTGACCTTTTTCTTCTTTATTCGGCTTGAAGTTTCTTTGGGCCACATCCCAGAAAAAAAATCTCACTTCCAGGAGTGAGCTCACACGTTGGGTGACCCCCACCCAGTGTGGGCAGTGACCCCCGCTCATCCTAAATGCTGCCTCTTCTCAGCAGGACACGCTGTCTGTCTGTCTGCCACCAGCCCTGTCTCTCCGCATGCCCGGGTGTGGAGGGCATCGTAGCCTTGGAAACCTAGGTGGCCTTGTAATTCCATGTTTTAAGACTCACATAGTAAAGGACCGTTTGTGAATGTTTGCTGGATGCAATCTCAGTCGCTCTGTCCACGCACATGACTCAGGTTAAACTCACGCCCTGGAGTGAGCCTGCGAGCTCACGGGGTGCAGACAAGCTTCCTGGAATGTACTTGACACAGTGAGAGAAGTTAGTGCATCAGAAGATGAAAAGTGGCCTCTGGAGTCCGCATATGAAAGTGGCTTCTGAGAACCAGCGCCTCTCTCTATTTTCTGTGATGTGATAAGAGTGGGGCTGAAGTGGCCTCTCACTATTATTCCAGCTGCCGGGCTCCGAGGGTTTATCTGAAAGCAGCAGAGCTCTGCCGCAGGTCGTCACTGTCCCTACAGGGCTTCCATGGTCCCCATCCTCACTCAGAAGCTTGGGGACTTGTCGGATGGACTCTGCACAAGAGGGTGAAACCGGCATTCTCGCATGTAAGTCACATAGATGCCAGGGCCACTGTACTCTGTGGGGTCACAGCTGTCGTGTGAAATGTGAAATGCAGCAAACTGCCCAGCTCTCCTAAGCACGCAAGGATGGGACATTTAATAACTGTGATCTCATTGCAGGAATCGGCCATGACCCAGGGTGGTGAGACCTCTAGTGGGCATTTCTGCTCGAATCTCCTCATGGATCAGAGACGGAAATACACAGGGGGCTTTAAAAGTCACATTCAGTATTTCTGCACTGATGCATCTTTTAAAAATAAGGTACGCCATTCTAGGCTAGGACACGGGACATGGCCAAAGTGATCACTCTTCAAGAAAAAGACAAATTGAGGTTTCAAACCGGAGTGCGTATGGACTCAAGAGCCAACTCTATTTTTTGCTTTTAAAGTACTGCAGAACCAGATTGTAAATGTCAGTAAAAAAGTCACATGCAGATATTTTTATCCACCGTATTTTTGCTCTTGCTAAAATCCTACTTAAAGTTAATTAACACAGAGTCCTTATAAAACTTCTATTATTATCTCCAATCAGTTTAACTGAATTGCATCGTGGGAAATTTTGCAGAATGGGAAGCCGCCCGTGGGTCCAAGCGCCACCATCGCGCCCTTCGCGCAGGCTTCCATGTGTAATGCATGCTGTTTGCAAAGCACCATCGGCAGCCTCAGCGCCGAGGAAAAGCCCGATGAGGGACGCGGCCCGCCCCCAGCCTCTGAAAGCTGGACCCGTCTTGGGGAGGAGGCGCCAGCTGTGGTGGCAGAGGGTCCTTGTCCAGAGTTCTGAACTTCATGCGAGAAAACTCCCAGGAGGAAATAGAGCCTGGAGAATTTTTAGATCTGTGGGGATATTACAGGATATCACAGTGAGCTTCTAATTCGGCCCGTTCATTAGACTGTGTGTTGCGAATTATTTCATGAAGGGACAGAACCGCTGTAGGTCGGCACTTACTAGGCTCGTACTTACCTCTGGGCGGTTAACCTGCTCCCCTCCCATCCGCAAGACCTTTGTGAACAGCAGGCATCTCCTTACCGTGTTCACCCCTCGCTAACCACTGTCCCCACCTGGAGACCATGCACTTTGCGCTGGCTTCTGTGCATCCCTCTCAATGACTTTGTGCAAAGGGGGTGTCGTCAGGACGCGGGAGACCCGGTGAAGGCCTGGGTCCCCAGCCCTGCCTCAGACGCGTCGTCACGACCGCTCCCGCTGACAGGCGCACGCTCTTCTTGGCAGGGCTTGCTTTCCTTCTTCCTTGAGCATCTTACGTCCGGGAAAGTGCTGAGATGTGAAATGCACAGGCTGTTGAATTCCTAAAGAACCGCACCCCCTTGGAACCACCTCCCGGGTCCAAGACACGGAGCTGCACGGCCACCCAGAGGGTCCCTGCCTCCCTCCCTATCCACAGCTCCCAGGCGGCCGCCCTCCGGCCTCTGTCACCGAGGTTTCCTTCTGCCTGTTGTACTTCGCAGAAGTGACATCAGGCAGCGTGGATGTTTCTTACCGGCTTTGTTCAGGTAACGCCCCGACGGTCACTCCCCGGAGCTGTCCGCGAGTGGGTTGTCCCCTTTCGTTGCTGCGTGGTGCTCCCCGGGCACGTGATTCCTCATCGTGCTGTCGATGAGCAGCGCCTTCCCTTCCCACCGGGGACGACTGGGAACTAAGGCGCCAGGAACGTTCTTGAATGTGGCGTTTGATGGACATGCACGTTTTTGTGCCGCTCATGGATTGCCCGCGCGTTTAATGAACTCCAGCGGGTTCTGTCGAACAGCTTCCCAGGCGGTGCCTGTTCTCCTGCCGTCAGCCGCGCGGGCCGGCTCTCGTCCGTCCACATCGACGCAGCTCTCAGGACTCCGGCCTTGTGTCTTCACCCCTCTAGAGGGCGGCTGGCAGAGCCTCACGGCGTGAATTGGTGTCTCTTAGCGATAGTGACACCTTACTCCAAAAGAGAGCAATTTGGGGAAAAGTAAAAACAGCCCCCGTTCCTCTCGGTCCGCTTGCTTTCTCTTCTTGTTTTAAATGTACTAGTGGTGCGAGAAAAATGTATACACTTGACTTGAAGTGTATACACTTCATCTTTTGTTATCGGTACATATTGAGTATTACAATTTCAATAGTTTTTTTCCTTTCTTAAAACGTGTATACATTTTTTTGGCACCTCTGTATTGACAAACTAAGATGTGTACTCCGTAACCACACCATTTGAACCCGAGGCTTTAAAGGAGCTGCTGCTTGCTCACATACAAGTGGCTAGGAACTGCCGGTACTTAGGTTTCCTCAGTGAGGCGTCCGTGAAGCGCCGTCCCCCACTTGTGCCGACCACTGGGTCCACATCCCAGCGCACCCAGCCACACAGCATGCTGGGAAGTGTTCTCCCGCTGTGGCTGCTCTGCAGCCGGGAAAGAGATGAGCTTTAAGAACTAAAAATGTCTGCGCAAAATAGCTCCTCTGTTTGGTGCGCTGGGCTGCGTCCCATCTGTGATTTGCGGTGGCGTCGCCGGTACCCCGAGGACCTGCTTTCCAGTTCTCTGGGCCATTGCTGTCACAGCGGTGCCAGATCACAAGCCACCCAGTCACCACGCTGTGCAAGTGCTCGTTGCAGCTCTCAGTAAACGCGCTGATGAATGGGTGCGTCAGGGAACGAAGCTGAGCCTGGAATATGTCCGGGTAACGCTCCCGCACAAGCTACGTAAATGTTCCATGACGTCATGCTTAGTACCCAGATATATTGGGTGGAATGAAACAGACTATTAAAATTAATTTCACCTTTAAAAATGTTTTTTAGATGCAGCTACTAGACAACTCAGATGGCATCTGTAGCCAGTGTGGTTTCTGCTGGACAGCGCTGGCCGGGACCTGTGCTTCGGCCACATGGACAAGGTGTGCACGCCGAGCAGACACGCCACGGGCCCCGCAGCTGGCAGAGCCGGGGCTCCCCGATCCCTGCAGATGTCCCCGCCCGCCTGCCGCGGAAGCACCCCACCGACGTGGGCTGTCTGATGCCGGAGAGCGTGGCCCAGCGGTGACTCCGGTAAGAGCGCGTTTCCGTTGGTTTCCATCGCTCTCGCCTCTGAAGATTGTCCCGCTGATGCGTATTCTGTCAGAGTCTGTGCCCCCGGACACAGCTGTGCGGTGCAGGGGTCCGCGGCCTGCGCCTTTCGAGGGCGTCTCCGGCTGCGGGGGGCGGGCGCCCCGCCCTGGCGCGTTGCTCAGGGTCCATGGCAGTGAAAATGACAGGCTGGCGAAGCACCTGGGTCACTGTTCACGTGCCCACGTTTGTAGATCTGGGGCGCTGATCTGCAGAGAGTGGCACAGGCGAGGCTCTCAGGCAGACAGCGCTTTTCCTCTGGACGAGCAGGTGACGCAGCCTTTGTTCGTTATTCCTCAGTGTAGACCTGTCAGTTGTGTCCGTCCTTCCTTTCCGGACAAGGTCATCTTACTTAGAGCCTCTGCTGAACGGTGACTGTAGTCTGTGTAAGAACGTCAAAAGCAAAACTGGGTGCGGCCCTGCTCTCGACCCGCTGACAGGTGATGGGAAGGACGGTCGTCGATTCAGTCCAGGCCAAGGGCAGGGATGTCACGGGGCCCCTGGCAGCGGGAGACACAGCAGGACAGGAGGCTATGGGCCCCAAGGAGCTGGCCATCCAGGTGCAGATGTGCGAGTGTGAGCGGAATGGCCGGCTCCGCACAGGTTCCGGGACCCGGGCCCAATGGACATGCGCCTGACGGGGGTTGACTGGGCCGTGTGAGCAGGAACAGATCCCGTAAGGACATGAAGGAAGCAGGACTGGGCAGGATGAGGCGGAGGCCACGGCCAGGCTCGCAGGCTGGACGGGCAGCGGTCTTCAGAGTTCCAAACTGAGGCGTGGCCCACGGACGGGGGGCTCCCTTCATGGGGACAAGGCCTGAGAAGGACACAGCTGTGAAGCATCAGCAGTGCACACGCCTGCCGCTGCTGACCTGACAGCGTGACCAGAGGCCACGCCCGGTGGCGACAGTCACACAGTGGCCGAGCCCACGGCTCCTGTGGGGAGTCCTCCCTGCGGGAGGGCAGCTTCCCGGCCTCAGCCTGGTGGCCTTTCCTCGGGAGGCTGCGGCGGAGGCCGTGTGTCCCAGAGCTGCAGCCCCCTCCCCGCAGCTGGCTGAGCCCGGGCTGGGCTCCCGGTGCCCTTCCCAGGCCAGGGCCCTGCGTGTGTGCATGTACCAGCCAGTCAGTGGGGGGCTGAGGGTCTCCCCCAAATCATCATGTGCCGCTACCCCTTCTGGGGAGCAGCAGCCCAGTCTCCTGTCAGGATCAGAGTCCCTCACCCCTGCCAGGATGTCGGGTACTTTCCTTGTCCCCGGAGCTCTTGACACGAGGAGCTAAGTGACTGAGCAGCCACCAAAGCTGTGAGTTCACTGGGACGTGCACTGTGGCCCCGAGACCACAGCCCCGTTGCCCCAAGAAGCACAACTTCCCCAACTGGGTTCCATGGGATGATGGTTAGTGGGGTCACTGGGACTTGTACCCCTGGAACCTGGACCCAAGCAGACTGTCTGTGCAGGATGTGGAACCACCCTTTGTAGCTGATGGAGGGTGTAGACATCACCCTAGAGGACAGCGCATCCTCGCAGGGCCCCCTGCCCCCACTGGGTCTGGCTGCGCTGTGATGGGCTGTCTGTCCCACGTGCCATGTCTCGCGTCGCGTCCTGTGGGTGGCCTCTGAGCATGTGGCAGGCGTGGAAGCGGGGGCGCCAGAGTCACGTGTGCGCTGCCACTCCTGTGAAGTGACCTTATCCCGTGCAGCCTAAGTGTGTCTGCTTCCAGCCGACTTGTCTTAAGATTGAGTAGATTATTTTAACTGCGTTTATTTTCATGTACTTTTAAAAAAGATCAGTGTGTCGGTTTGCACGCACATGCACGCACACACACGCGCACACACGCGCATGCTGTTTATAACCTAAATAGGATTATATGGAATCTATACATCAACTTGGAGATAATTGACATCTAAACTATATGGAGTCATCCAACCTGTAAACAATATATTTCCTCATTTTGGCCTTTAATTTCTCTCCATAATTTCTGTGCAAGGATTTATACACTTTTTATTTGTTTCTGGATATTTCATGTATTTGTATGTACCTACTTTATGGAAATACAATGATTTCATGTTGACCAAATTGCCAACCCACTTGCTGAGATCACTGATCAGATCTAATTGATTACAACGTGCTTCAGACTTTTATTTGCACAGCTGTGGAATATGTGAATAGTGACGGTTTGATGTCTTTCTTTCCTACCCTTATACGTTGTTCCCTCTGATTTATTTCACTGTCCATGATCAATAGGACAATGTGAATGAAAGTGGTGACAATGAGCTTCTTAGTCCTGATTTCAAGGGAGAAACTAAAGATTTCACCATTCGATAAGATGTTTGCTGCAGGGTTTTTGTAGCTATCTTTTATCAGATTAAGGAAGTTCTCTTCCAGGCCTATTTTACCAAGAGTTTTTATCATATATGTGTATTGAATTGTAGCAATTGATTTATCACACCTTTGAGAAGATTACATGCTTTCCCTCTATGAGATTAATTGCATAAATGAGATTTATTGATCTTTTTACATGATATAAAATCTTGGGTTTAGTAATAAGCATATTTAGATGCACCTGATGACATAATTGGGAGAGATTTTCTGAGCCTTAAGTGAGTGTAAGGGTATTTTGCATGTAGGAGCAACACAGACACTTGTGCACTGAAAGTAAATCACAGTGAATGGGTTCCGGTGCCTGTCTCCTTGTCTGCCCCGGCCCTGTAGTGACACTAACTTTCCCCGTCATCCTCACGGCCTCGGTGACAGTGGAGAGTCCTTGCCAAGGGGCTTTGGCGATGGGTGCTCAGTAGAAGTGATGTGGGGGGGTGTGAAATGTACCTGCGTGGTGGGTTTGCTCCCTCACACTTCTGCTGTCACCAGACACTAGGTAGTCTGTGTACTGAGACGAAACAGGTGGAACCACCCCTCTGAACTGACAGGACCCCAAAGCACAACCAACAGGTGACCGGCAGACTCAGCCTCAGGCCAGGACGCCCCTGCCACCCATGTGGACACATCAGAAGGAAACGGATGCTCGTCCTTGCATGCCGCCGGGTTTGACGGTTGTCACACAGCGTAGCTGCGGAGAGAGCTGGCCGTGCTGGGCGAGAGTGGGGATTCTTAATTGGATGCCATACATTGATAGTGAAACCTGGTTCACATCTGGGGTGATAGGATTCTCTCCACAGGGAAATACACTCCGCCCTGGGGCCTGCCCTTAGACTGGGCTTATCGCCCGAATCCACTCAGGGGCGAGCTTGTCTTCGGCAGAAATGCAGGTTTTGACTGTCTGTCTACCACTGATACCCTCCTACCTGAGCGTGACACTCTCCAGGATCCTGACGAGAGCTTTGTGTGTTTACCAGCATTTCTCCTCCCTGGCATGTCATGAACTGTAATTTTTGTCTCCATCGAGTGTGAAACAATTGAAAAATACTTTTCAGCTAGTTTCTGCTTAGCTTCTCCGTCTTTCCCTGTTCAGCTAATGTTTACGGGGTCCCCTAAGGGAAAATCTGCCACGGTGGCCATCCCATTCGCTGCTGGGAATGGAGACCTCACAGCCCTGAGGGGACGTGGGCGGGGTTCACAACGACAGGCTCACCACCGAGCCTTGGAGGAGGCTCAGCAGACTGCGGCTCCCAGTCACGTGCAGCTCTTTGGGGACACACGGTGGCTCTGAAGTACAATTGAAAAGGAGAACAAAACTATCATAGTTTCATTTATAAAATGTTTAAAGGAAATTATTCACATAATGGTGATTTCATTTGTTTTATGGCTCTCGAATAATTAGTAAATTATTATGAGGGACAGGATTGGCTCTTCTGCCTCAAAAGTGTGCCGACCCCTGCCTTAAAGAAACAGGAACACGTCTGCACAGTGGAAACGGGTCCTCCAGGTAAAGCGGGGTGTGTGTGGATGAGCTCGGCCTTACTGGGGGGCATGGGGATGTCGCAGTGAATGTTCAGCCTGCAGGCCGGGAATAAAGTATGCGTGGCTTTCTGTTTCCATAAGCCATTTAATAAAGAAAAACATAAGGAAGAAAGAATCGAAGACTCTGGGATAAAGACGGAGCCACAGCAAGCTCAGGAGTTCAAATGGAATAACCATGAGCTGACAGATTAAAAATCTCTGACCCTCTGTGGTCAGCAGCAATGATTCATGCCCCGGGCCTCTCAAAGGCCCTCTGATGCCTGAATAAAAAGCGTGCCTGTAGCCAGTCAGAGGCTGGCACGGGTCCATTCTAGCCCATTCTGCTGGGCACAGTCCTGAAGTAGAATATCTTTGCCACATTTTTTAACACTAACCTTTTCAAAAGGAAATGCATTCTCTTTGTTCTTTTTTAAACTCCAATAAATCCATTGATGGAAGGGAACACATTCTAAGAATTATAAATGTTATATTCATTAAACTTCAAGGGAAAGAGGATAATAGATATGATTGAACTGTTTGCCTTTTCATAGAGACAGTTGGCATTCAACTAGCAATTTCAACACGATCAAAGCTATTCAGATTTTTTCATCAGACTCCAGTGTAATGCTGTAAACTAGCTCTGTAAGTATAGGCCCTGGTTCTAACCATGAAGGTGTGTGTATGTGTGTGTGTGTGTGCGCACGCATGTGTGCACATGTGCATGTGCGTGCTCACATGCACGTATGCACATGTCCACACACATGCACTTGTGAGTGTGTGTGTGTTTTAAGAAGTTATGGACGGAAAAGAAATTCCGTTCCAAGTGACAGAACCCCAAGAGGGAGCGTGCAGGCCTCGTAAAATGCTGTGCCCAGGTCAGTGATAGGCATGATGAGGCCGGAGACACACGGGGCCAAAACGCCCCCTTCAGTCCGCGATTGGGGAAACCTGTGCTCAGGTGAACTCCATGCCCCACAGGCGCAGCTGCAGGCCAGGATGGGGAGCTTAGATAGCAAACCTGAGCTTATACAGCAAGTGTTAGGGTTCCAATCCTCAGCCCTGGGTGTCTGATCTGATAGTCAGTGGCAGCCCACTCTGCCATATTTTCTTTCCTTGGCCCATTGACTGATGGGACAGAGCAAGGACACGCACCCAGAGCCTCTGACTTCATTGTCATTGGAGTCCCCACTGGAAGATGTATTAATTAGCTCCGTAAGTACAAGAATGTAACTGGTGCAGACGTTTCAACAAATTGATGGTTAGAGTTAGCAATAATCCTGCAACTGGAATTTGCAGCTGCTTCCCTCCCCCACCCTCCGCCCCCCACCCCCGCAGCGGAGGGGCACAAGGGAAGCACCCCGTAAAGCGGTGCTTCGCATGTTCTCCATGCGACAGGCTGGGAGTTACTGGCTTGTGCCAACATGTGTGACACAGTGTTTAAAACATGAAACGACTGCCTCCCGCACCTTCTAGCCTCGAAGCACAAGTGTTACATTCAATGAGCAGCTTATTCTAATAAGGGAATGTGTTAGGACTTTCTCATTTATAGTTGGTTGTTCAAAGTGTTTGCCTATTTACAAAGTAGAGCCAATCCGGCATTCGTGTGTGCTTGATTCTCCTCTGGCATCAGCTTTCCTGCGAGTTAGGTGTGAACTCCCCACATTCGATGGCTCTTTAATAAGTGGGTGTGGGGACCCAACTTGTGCTATTCAGCATTTGTGCCTACCTGGGAGTTAATTGCATGAGAATTCTGTTGAACTCTTAAAATGAAGAAATTTGCATGTTACTTTGCAAAACTGTTCTGAAGCATAAATGGCTGTAATATTGAAACCAGTGATATTTAGGCTCCGAGTAAGAGCATCCCCTGTAGGCAAGACGCCCCTTTATTTCCTGCAACAGCCCCTTTAAATGCTCCAGCACAGTCACTGTGTCCGCGTTGTAAACAAATGAAGAGGTGACCCAGGTACAGCAACGCTGTGAGCAGGCGGGAGTGGCAGGTGGCCCCTGGCTCGCCTTGTGACGCTGTCCCCTGAGGACCTCCTCCTGTAAGGGAGTCCCCGAGCAGTGGGATGTTCACAGGTGAAGGCACTTGGAACCCAGGTGGGTTTGCTTCAGGTGTATGCAGAGCTTCCAGAAGATTTCTTTACCCTCAAGTGAGAGCAGCAAGAACGGAGAGGCCCCAAGAGCACAGCTGCCTTTGTCCGTGTCAGCTTCTGGGGCGGACGGGACGCGGGTCCCTTCCCCGGTGCAGCACCGATCCTGCTGCTCCGCGTACTGTACACTGACTGGCCAAGGCCCCCAGGGGGACGCCCGAAGGGCCACTGTGCATCCCAAGCATGCGCACAGTCACAGAACTGGCTGCTGGCGCCTGGCCTCGGAAGAGAGGGGCCCTGGGAGTGAAACGGTCGGCCCTGCGTTATGGAGAGGGTATGTGGTAAAACACTGCTCAGATGGAGCTCTTCCGTTTCTGAGTGTGACATTTATTCTCAGTGCTATTAGTCAAGCATATGCAGAACCTGTATTTCTAATGAAGTCTTTTAGGCCCACGGAGCCAGCCCTCTCTAGGGAAACTCAGTCTGTGATGGGAACTTGCCGAATCCTGACAGGATTTGTTTCCGAGGTGAATGTCCCTGGGGACCAATCCCAGGCTCCGAGACACCGGGTGAGGGGAGCCCAGCATCCCGTCCGGCTGGCGAGTCCCTGGCCTTCCTGTGGGCAGAGAGCGTGGGGCTGGCCCATCCCTGAGCTGACTGACAGGAACCGCGCATGTCCCCTGGTCCTCTGGGGAACTTGTAGAGTTAAGCAGGCCCTTGGTGGAAATGAAACTAAATAAAACATTGACCTGTTGTTTTCCATTTCCCTAATAAGACTCTTCTAGTTACATGCATTAGTCACCTCCTCACCAAGGATTTTGGCAATATGTATATTCTTATTATTTTAAGTCAGCAGCTATAAATATTTCATATTTTAATGAGCTTTTTCAGCGTAGAGAAACATATAGGATGTGAGGAAACACAGTCTACACTTCTAGACAAATTATGACCTGATGAGTCCAAACGTCAGAAAAATGCTGGCTATGGAATTATGTTGTGCAAATAATACATAATAATGCTGTGCTCTGGTCTGTTTTGTTATTTTAATTCAGCAATGTAAATGACTACATAGAGCATAGTCCTTGATATCATACACTGGTGTTTCTTGTTAAAGTAAGCCTTTTTCCCCACTTTTTTTTCAAAAAGTTTCCACCCTGCAGAAATGTTGAAGTACAGTAACGTTCATACACGTTCTCTAGCGTTACGGCTAACCTGCCCCCTGCGTGCTGGTCTGCCGGCCGCAGTACGCACCTGTTCTTCTGTGCTCAACCATAAGAAAACAGTGTAAGAATTAAGACTCTGGTCCCTGCGTAGTTTCATGTGCATATCTCTGGAAAAAGACATTCCCCTCTGTCTAAAAAGTTAACGGTAATTAAATATCATCTACCGTGTTATCTGGATTTCCCCTACATGTCCCCGATGGTTTTTACAGCTTCTTTCTTTTTAAAATTCAATTCAAAATCAGTCAAGTGTCATGCATGCATTTTTTTGATATCTTTCATTCTTTTTTAATCGAGAATGGATCCCTTGCTGTTTTTGTTGCTGTCATTAGCTTTTATGACATTACCTTTTCTATCCAAGCTCATTTTTGTTTGTTCCTTGCTGTTACCATTTTTTGTGCAGTTTTTCTCATTCTGAATTTCTAGCCAGTTTCTCATACTTTGTGTTAAGCTACAGATTTTGTCCTCACTGGTACCTAGACGATACTAAGCATTATGGTCGCATGTCAGGAGGCAGACCGTGTCCTGTTATCACACTGTTGGCCTTGCGATCTGACTACTTAAGAAGGTCACAGCCGGCGTTTTTCTCTGTGCTGCCTCGGCAATTAGCCTCCTGTTCCCGTGGAGGGAGTGAGTGCTGATGCGTGTGCAGGCGTCGCTGGGGGGCGGGGGTAAGGATGGAGATGGGGAGACACAGAGATGAACATGGAGATGTATGCCTGTCAGGGGGACGCCTGTTCACATTGACAACTTGGGTGAATGTGAGACAGTATTAAAAGAAAGCATCCTGATGGCCCCTTTATTTTCAAACTTCTTTCCCACCAACTGCAAATACCAGCGTGAGATTCCTTTGGAGCGCTTGCTGGATTTCAGCCTACGTTACCTATTTTTATGTGATCTTAAATTGTTCTTACTCCTCCAGTGGGGTGACTCACCCGGCAGGATTCTGGTGACACAGATTATTTTAGTCTCGGTTTGCCTTTCGTTGTCCTGGCTTTTTGTGGAGTGTGAAGATTCCCGCTATTTAAAACGTAGGCGGTGTTATGGACAATCTGTGCTCCAGTGGTCGTGATGGTGGTTTTCAGCCGGGTCCTCGTCCTGTGCCCCGTCCCTACTGTCCAACTGAGAAACCGGGGTGGTGTCTCCTTAGTGCAGGTGTTCTTCTGGGGGGTGGTGCTGGGCTCGGTCACCCTAAAACCGCCCTGACCAAACGTGAGAAATTGACCCGGCTTTTCTAAACATCTTTCCACCTTCTAGACACCCCTTTGCTTTGGAATAGTCTCCATGAGCTTTGTGAGACTAAATGCACACACACAGCTGACAGCTGCGGCCTCGCGAGAGCTGAGCACGAGCCACAGGTTTTCTCTGTTTTAGTGGACGAGCCTCTTTGTTAGGGTTTTTCTTTCCTTGAAATTGAGTGTGATCGCCTAAACTTTTTTATAGCTGATCCATAATGTAGGCTCGCCCGTGCGTCTGGACTCCGCCTAGCAGTGAGCGTGTTCCGGCACCACGTGCAATGAATTTGTCACCATCACAGCCTGCAGCCCCACCCCCTCCCCATCCAAGTTCAAAGCTGGGGCACTTGGAATTGCCAGACTCCAAGTTCCAGCTCTTCCAGCTCCCTCGCCTGTGAAATGGGGGTAAACTGATGGGAAAGTGTGAGGTTCGCCACTTTCACTGGAACACTGGAGAGTAAAGAAGCCCTAAATTCGGACAGCATCTGCTTCTCAGGGGACACAGCAAAGTGGTGCACTCCGGGAGAGCCCATGTCCTGCCCTTGACTTCCCCGTGGGGGCAGTGGGTGGGAGCCACCAGACCCAGGCCACCCTCCTGGGCCATTGATGCTGGCAGCCCAGAACCTTCCTGGAAGCCCCTGGAGAGAGAAGCCATCCCTCCGAGACACGCAGACTCAAGTGTGAAGCCCGGGGCTCCTGGACACCATCCTGAAAGCAGACCAGGCCTGTCACCCGAGGAGCAGCCGAGCATCTAGGGGCACCTGGTCCCAATGTCACCACTGGCTCAGCTTTACCTGGAGAGTTTCTGTTCTAGAGTCTTCACTGATGTGGGGCCATGAATCCCACTTGTACCTGTCCGCACCCCCACCCTTACCCCGCCCCCACCCCCGCCCCCACTCCTGCATGAGCCAGTTTGCAGCGGGCGTGAAGCCTCCTGTATCAGAAGCGCTTGTGTAATGTGTTTTCGAACTTTATTGCAAAGCAGCAGCTACACAGAGGAGGGCTCTCCTGAGGCTGTTTGCAGGCACCTCAGAAACAGCTAGGAGACGTGTCGGGAAAAGGCGCTTCAGGCGTCGATGACACTGCAGACCCTGAGTGAAAGGCGTCAGCTTAAGCCCTGACCCAGCACGTACTGTGGGCGACCTTGCCCAGGTCCCCCGTGTTTTTCGGGCTTCCGTTATGAAATGGAGATGACAGTTACCTCTTACCTCCTTCCAGGGCCGCCGTAAGAAACAAGCAGGCAATGGATATGGAGGAGCTTTTAAAACTGTAGCCTACACGTGGGGTGCATTAGGAGTGACGCTCAGGCATGGCCCCCCTACATCAGGCAGCGCATTCCTCCTCCCTCATCTGCCTCTTCCCTCCAGATAAGCCGGTGGAGGTGACTGGCGTTTCAGCATCACTGGGCTTAGAACTAGAATAACCTGGTGGGAGGCGCAGGGCCGACCGTGAGGAGCAGCTCGTTATGGAAAGCGGAGAGTATTTCCATGGCAGCAGTTCGTTTGAGGCGATCTTTTTCACATCTGCACATGTTGGGAACATTGACCTAAAGACTAATAGGATGCTCGTTTCTTTTCTGGAGAGTATAATAAAGTTCCCGTGAAACCAAATACAATTGGGTTTTTTTAATCTTCAGAAGTGGAATGCAGACCCCAGCTGCTGCTCTCAGAGCAGCCAGACGGGGCTGTGCTGCGCTGGGAGCCAGGACTGTGCGTGCTCGCGGCCACACCGCATGGTCCACGTGAGGCCGCTGGACGCCCGCGCGTGGGCAGCCACGAGGTCATCGGTGTCAGAAGCGCCCTTGTGAAAGCTGGAGCGCAGCCTGCAGGTCGGAGCCCATCACCGTGCACGTGTTGGCATCAGGTTGGCGCAGTGATTCCTGCGTGTGCCAGCGCCGAGGACCACGTGGTGCGTGCAGATGGTAAACAGAAAATGTCAGAGTAACATTCACGGGGCTTCGTGCTGACAAGATGAAGACACTCAGGGAAGGTGCCACCACACCCTGTCACCAGGAGCTGCGATTCCCTGCCCCCCCCCACCTCTGACCACTCGCGTTGCCTTGGCCGTGCTGGAGGCAGCGCTGCCCACTCTGGTGGCCTCAGCGTCCCCGGGAGCTTGTGCGGCTTCCGCACCCACGGCCCTACTGTGTGCCACGTCGAATCAAAGTTTCTGGCACTGGGACATCCAAAGCTGAATTCACACTTGTAAGCAAACACCAAGGTTGCTTCTGATTGGGCGACTTGGAGGACCAGACCCTGGGAGACCTTGTGCTAAATGGGACCTTGGCCTTTTCAACGTGTTTGTGGACCCAGAGATCAGTGCAGGTGAAGAGAGAAGCGACGAGGCAAGTGCGGGATCACCGTGGACACCTGGAACCACGTGCCGGCTGACAGGTCACACCCCAGGGGGCTGTTCCGCCGCTGCACAGGCCACAGGTGTCCCTGACTCAGGAACAAACTGGAGCCTTCGTTCCCACTCAGGGCGCTCCCGTGACCCGTGTCACCGCCCGTGGCAGCTGCATCCGCCTGGAGTCTGAAGCTGGACACGAGGAGGCGTCGCTCAGTCCCGTGCCCACCAGACTCGTGCAGGTCCTGCTGCCCCCACGTCCCAGCCCACGGCCTGTTGTGTGACACACGTGTGTGCAATGGAGTCAGTGCTTCTCACGTCCACGCACCTCCACGCGGAGGCTGAAGGGAAGCCCCTGACGTCCCGACTCCCAGCACCACGCCCGTCAGCACTCGGGAGTCTTGTAAACACCGTAACCTGATCATGGCTCGCCTGTGTGAAACGGAGATGACCAGACGCCCCACTTGCTTAGGCGGCCCCCCAGCTTACACTGGGATGTCCTGGTGTATTAATCAGGAAAAACGTCCTGCTTTCCTGAAGATATGCCGACTTGGGGGAAAAAATACGATCGCTCTACTTGAAACCTTCCATTGGTTTCCATTGTGCTGAAACGCAGTGCCCACGTTGCCGGCGCTCCTCGTACCCCACCCCACCCGGGTGAGCTGGGCCATACCTGCCCTCTGTCCCTGCGCCCAGCACCCCGCCCAGGGGTCTCCTTCACTGGAATCCTCTTCGTCGAGAGCACCCATGACCAACGCCGTCTCCTTCAACTCCCCGTTTCAACATCACCTCCTTAGAGGGCCCCCCCAACCACTCACATCAAGCTCACATCAAGCCCCCAGGTTAATTTATCTTCGTTTATCTGTCACTGGCTTGCTTCATTGTTTCCTGTCCCGTTATAGGTCACCATGTGGTCATTTGTTTGTTACTTGCCTCTGCTACTCTCACGTAATCTCATAAAAACAGAGAATTTGAGTCTTGTCCACAGTTTCACTCCCAGCACCTAGAAAAGCACCAGGTGCTCTGGAGGCCTCCGCTGACGTCTTTCGAAAGAGCGGCTGATGGGTGCGTGAGTCCCCAGGGCATATTCTGTCTTATCTCAGTAGAACGTACAAGGTCAGAAAAGGCTGCCTTTCTAGTTGAATAGCTGGTCAAAATTTCCAAAGTACAACTTTAGAAAAAGTCAGTTTTCAGATATTATTTTTGTTCTCTGTTCCCCTTGTTTTTATTTTGCCAAAATACTGCAAAACATTACACAAATATTTTCTCAATTTAGGTGAATACTGAAAAGTGACAGATCTGCCTTGAATTTGGTGCCAGTTCAGCCACTGTCGTTCTCCTTTTTTTTTTTTTTTAAAGATTTTATTGGGGAAGGGGAACAGCCAAGTTGTCCTTCAGTCTTAGTTGTGGAGGGCGCAGCTAGCTCAGCTCCAAGTGCAGTCGCCATCCGGTCGCCCGTCAGCAGCTCACGGCCGCTCAGCTCAAGGTGCTGTGTTCAATCCTAGTTGCGGGTGCGTGTAGCCCACCATCCCATGAGAGCGTGGCATCAGAAACCTTGTTGCTAAGATCACAGGCTCCAACCACTGAGGAATCCGGCTGCCCAGTGCAGCTCAGGGCAGCTCAGCTCGGGCGCAGCTCACTGGCCCATGTGGGAATCGAACCGGTGACCCTGTTGTTCAGAGCTCGCGCTCTTAAGCTAACTCTTAACCAACTGAGCCACTTGGCCAGCCCCATTCTCCTTCTTGAATTCCAACCCTTTGTTGTGGACTTGGATGTGCCTCTGAAACTGATTTTTGGACTCTAAACAGATAACTTACAGCCTGTGACATGTACTGAGTTGTCACTGAGGCTGTACTGTACGGTGGCTGTTCTGGAGACAGGGTGTGAAGGCAGAGGCCCCTGAGGTGTCTGTGTCTGCAACATGCACCCAGCTCTCTCCTCACGTCACCGGGGGTCCAGAATTACTCTCGCCTTCCAATCCCAGCCCTCCGCGGGTCATCTTTACCACAGCGGTTCTGTCCTGGCCCTCTTTGTCCTGTGACCCAAACGATAGGGAGGGCGCAGGAAAAGCAGGGAACTCTGCGAGGGGCTCAGACAGGGCTGCGCTTCTCTAGGGACAGTGCTGTGTGCAGGCTGTGTCACCTTGGGCTGGATCCAAGGCTGCCCCCCAGAAGGAGTCGTGAGGTGTCCCGGAGACGACATGCACACAGCACACAGCGCCGGCCTTGGCATCGGGTAAATACACAGTCGACGCCACGTTAGCTGCTTTTCTTATTGGTGTGTCTCTCATGATCACTGCTTGTCACCAGCCTCTGGCCCACATGTGTTCTGGGAGTCGGTGCCTGACCTGGGAGGCAGTGGGGCCAGTGCCCACCATGCGTGGGTCTGACCTGACGGGGTGGCGCTGGGGCGGCTGTGTGGCTGGAGGCCTGATGACACCCACTCACTCCTTCAAGAGTGAAGCCAGGTTCCCTGCGGCACAGGCTCCTCAGTTCCAGGAAGTGACCTGCTGTGACTTGATGGCCGCTCACTTCCTTGAAAGGGAAAGGAACCAAGGAGGAGTTTCCTTTGCTTGTTACAACATATGGGACTTGAATCTGTATAAAATGTGGACCCACCTGCCTGCCTGTGACCGCTCCCACTCCCTTCCCAGCCTTGTCATCGTCTACTCAGGACTCAGTGTCGCTGCCAGACGTGGGTCTGTTTCGTTTCTGTCTTTTATCTTAAATAAATTGAATTTAAAAAAAAAACCGGTATTCTTCAGCACTGCACTATAGCTTTCATGTAAATGAGATCACTGAAGCCCTGGGCCTGGCTCCTCTCGGGTGACACGGCTTTCCAGAACACCTCTCTGCTTCCCGTGAAATACCTGCGATCGGCGGTCACAGTCATGTAAGTTCCTCTGGAAACCACACCGTAACTCAAGCCCAGGGGAAGGAATTTCTCCATTTTTATCTGCCAAAGTTGACCTCCAGCTTCTAGGAAACAGGCTGCCATGTAACTTTTAATTACCTTTTCCTCCTTAGAGCAATTTGTTTTTAGAAAAATGTGTGGTTGACAGCGCTCTGGCAGTATCCCCTCACGTGTTTAATCTAAGCAGAGTTTTCCGTTGGAGTCGCTGACCAAAGGGGATCGCGGCCGTTCCACTTCTCAGCTTGACGAGAGCTGCTCAGTGCATTCATTGTGCGTCTTATTTTAAACCATAAAAACCTAAAAGCTACCTGCAGAATGAAACCGGCAAAAATCAAGTTTCCTGATATTGCTAGCCTCTGGCTTCTCCCTCCTCATGGGAAAACACAGCCTGTTTGTGCAGCTATAACAGCATTTGTGTCCTTCCGTTGTCACAACTCACCTGACTCAGCTGAATTTGAAATGAATTTGTTGAAATTAGTTTTTTACTTTTTCGGTCTTTCAAATCATATGTAGATAGAATGTGAAACTCCAAAATTGACATTTATTGAAGTACATAATGTTGGAATGAAATAGCACGTCATGTATAATTTTCTTGCATGAAATTAATTTTAAAACGAGCAATTTGCAGTGGATGTTTTTCATGCACCTGAGTGTAATGTTTGGAAATAGATGTGAGGCTTGCTTAATCAGCACTGTGCTTCACAATGACAGTTTACACGGGTTTATTTTAAATATTTTTAAAAGATTAAAAATAATAGTATTTAGATTTGTGAACAGTTTTATACTTTGCCACAGGCCTTTGTCTGTATTATCTAAGTTTTCATTTTAAGTTCGTAACAGACCCAGGCAGTGAGTAAGGCGGTCGCAGCGCTGACTCCTGACTATCCTGTAGAATTGATGGAAACTGCAAAAGAGCCGTGTTGCTCAGATCACTAATAAATTGCCCGGCCTTTGGTAACACATTCCCCACCGTTTACTAAGAAAACACCATCCGCTTCACCAGGCTCGAGTCCCGCCCGGGTGTTGAGTATGTGACAGAAACGGCATCAACATCAGTGGGGGAAGCACGGTCATTTAACACCAACTGGCTTTCATTTGGAAAAAAATAAAAGTAGATGACCTGAAGATGACATCGGAATAAATCCCAGAGGGAGTCAAGATTTAACTGTAAATAGACTAATTAGGGAAAGGTTTAGAACAAAATAGTTAAGAATATTTATATGATCTTGGGTTAGAGATGGTATCCTTTCAACAAGATACACACCCCAGGAGACACACTGGAAAGTTTGATTGTGTAAAAATTTTAATATGTGCTATGACAAAAGTACATTAAAAAAGGCAAGTTCCACGTAGGGAGACAATATTTGTGTAACATTGTTGAGTTGGAGGCTTAAACCATCACCAAGATGTGGTCAAGGTGGAAATTTCTAATGGAGATATTGGAAAACGGGTGACACAGCTCTTAAACCCCTAATCCATAGCTGACGTTTTCAAGCTCTGCCACGCAGAGCAAGTGTCATCCCAGTTAATCTCATGTGACTGCAGGACCCACCCATCAGTCAAGGGCGTTCTGCACCCCCACCCCCAGCTTCCTTCCTGTCTCCCCAACCTCCCAACCCCACCGGGGCCAGAAGCTGAAGTCCTCAAAACCGGGAGACCAGGAAGCTGGTGCTTAGGAGGAAGAGTGACTGTGCAGCCACACCCTCCTTTCCTAACTGGGGGGGCTCCCTCTGCAGCTCAAACTCAGAGCAGTTCGGCTCCAATTCTAAACCGATTTTGGAGTTTCGATTATCAGCACTTTCTGGTCTGTACTATATGTACAGTCTGTACACTGTTTGAATTTCCTAAATCCACACTTATTTTGTAGACTGTTTGTACTCTGTCAGTCTATGCCACTTGTATTTCCTACAAGTGACTAAAAACAGCTACCGTTTTCCACCCGGGGCAGAGGAAGAACATGTCCCTGGAACAAATGTGAAGCGAAAGTGGGAGAGGAACGGTTGCTTTAGAATTAACCCGCAGAGTCCGTTGGTTCCGTAGACTGGCTACATTTTAGCATATATCAGGGACGACAGGATGACTCTGGAATCCTCAAAGCCTGCCTGGACGGTCAGGCTTGTCAGGAAGAAACACAGACGACCAGCAAAGATGTGAAACTGCTCAAACCAATAAGTAATCTAGGAAACGCGACTTTATAGGAAGTACGATGTGTGTGGCTTATTGGATTGGCCCAGATTACTCGAACTGGCAATACACAGTGTTCATTAAATTGTAGGGAGACAGATGTTTTCATGCACTGCTTACAGGTCTGTAAGTTGGCCTCGCCATTTTAGAGGAGAATTTAGCAGAATATCCTATTTTCAACGCATGTGCCATCAGATTCAGCAGTTTCGCTGTTAGGGTCCCTGTGAGACACATCTTTATCCACGTGGGCCTCGACACACCCACTTACTCCTTCGCCAGTGTCACAGCGCGTCTGTTGCATGTAAAGCTGCCCTGGAAGCTGGCAGGACGGTCAGAGCCTGACAGACAGAAAGGGAACAGCGCTCCTCTCCCTCCCTCACGCGCTCCTGCTCCCGGGCTGGGCCGAGGATGAGAAAGGGGCCCTGTGGCAGCTTGCGGGGCAGTGCGGGGGCGCCCTGCAGCGTGGGCGACGGGGAGGCGGCGAGGGGCCCCGAGGAGCCGGCGGGGCGCGCAGGGAGGGGCTGGCTGGGGGCTGGGCTGGGGTGTCTGGAAGCACCGAGGGGACTCGTGGAGCCCCTGTGCACACGGAGGGCTGGGCTTTGGTGGGAGGAGAACAGGACAGGCAGGGGGTCCCCGTGGGGGCTCGGGAAGTGCTGACCTCGGGGTGCTACAGGGGCGAGAGCTGGCAGGTGGAGGGGTCCCAGGAGGCGGAACACGCTTTCCTGGATCTCTCTCCGCAGCCGTCATAGGTGAGACTCATATGTCACCCACAGTGGGCGGCGTCTGTAGCAGGATACTAAGAAGTGGTTTAAAATCATGCCGCCAGGCTGCAGAAACTGCATTTAATAGAGTGAGAACAGGGTAAAAACAAAACTAAACAAGTGTTAGCACAACATAGCGAGCAGGACCCTATCTGTGGGAGGGCCACACGCACAATCAAAAAGGATAAAAATGGATGTCACGTATCTAATCGTTATAGGATGTACTTTAAATGTCTTACAGTTTTATTTGTCGATTATACCTCAGTAAAGCTGAAATACAAAAAAAACAAAACAAAGGATATTTTTAGGAAGGATTTATATATACCAACCAAATCAGTAATTGGGGCGAGTGGAGAGGGACATTCACATTGAAAGCTGGGTGAGGGCGGGCACCGCGTCTCCATCACCAGGTGCTGTGGCCGCAGGTCTGCGGGAGCTCGGCGGTGGTTCCAGGACAGACGGATGAATGAAGGAGCGAAGGACTGAATGGCTTTGGCCGCACACTCTATAATTCTCTGTAGTTAAAAATTCAACATACTATTTGTGTGCTACTCGTGAAATTAAAATCAACCAACCAGCCAAACAGCCACTTAACAAATTACTAGGAAGAAAATACTAAAACACTAGGGACAAGCATTTTGGATGGAAGACAGCCTTCCACGATATCAGACTAAATACCGTATCTTAAAGGTGATTTTACTCCCAACGGGTTAAAGTTTCCATTTTTTAAAGTAAGAAACAGAAAGGTGTGCTGTATTCTCCCTAATGGAAAGATGATTTAGAAAGCAGTGTGTTGACGCAGCACTCCTGGCGGCTTGCGGTAATCGCACGCTGGGCTCCCAGCACCCGCCTCCTGGTGACGGCAGGACGGCTGCTCACAGGCAGACAGACACACAGCAGCCACCGTGCGCGGGTCAAAATCCAGCCGAGACCGCCGGGAGCCTTAAAGCGGCGGCTTTTTAATGCTTTTCCGTCCCTCCTCCTTTACTGTTGGTTTATGACACTGATATTCCAGCTTGACTGTCAGATGCCTGCTTACACATTTAGAGGAAAGAGTTTTGTGGAGACAATTTGACATGGGATTACTTCATTTTCCACTGGTCTTTAAAATATGTCTCATGGAGCACATTTTTATTTAGAACCAATAAACAGGTTGTTAACGAAAGATGGGATCGTTATTTCTGAGTGTGTTGGCTACAGAGAGCCTCATGAGAAGGAGAGGAGAGAGGGGGACCCGGAAGGCAGACGGGACTTGCTCCTGCAGAGGGAGGGGTGAGACCGCGTCCTCAGCTTGACACACGACAAGGGGAGGACGGGCCCTCGGGTGGCTGGTTTGACCAAGAACTTAAGGTCTTGCTCCATCAGGAGGATGGGGAATGGGGGGCAGGAACGTACATGGAAGGAACAGATTGCGTTTCACAGGCCGCTGTACTGGTCAAGTTCAGTCTGTACATATTGGGCTCATATCCTGTTATTTTATTTTTCCTGCTCTAATCTGGAAATCGTCCCCAGGACAGAAGCCATATAACTTACAACCTTTAGGTGGCACTGATTGTCACTAGACTAATGGATAATTGCTACCACTTTAATGGATGGATGGCTGAGTTTGGTCATCTTATAAAAGATAAATTTGGTTTTGAAAATTTAATAAGAAATCCCCAACCTTAATTAGTTATTCATTAATACGCTTAAAGTGATGAATGCCTTCCCGTAGGTACAGTCTGTGTTGAGATCTGCATTTCTCCTTGGGCAGGTGAGAAGTTCACACAAAACCCGGATGCAAGAGAAACAGGCACAGCAGAGGGAGCCCCGAATCCGTGGGGTCCACGCCAGGGACTCCCACGTCTTCTTGGGCCACACCTGGCACAGGACACGGGGACACTGGTATTCCGTCTTTAATCACTCATGGTGACTCACTGCTTGAACGTGAAAGGTCCCTCCCCAGCGCAGGCCTCTCCCCGTCAGCCCTGAAAGGATGCACAGCCTGAGCTGTCTGCCTCCTGCGTCCCCTTGTGCCCCTGACAAGGTGGCTGACACAGGTGGAGACCTGCTGGGCCCCGTCCCAGCCTGTCCCGCCTGGGAGAGGGTCTGTAGCAGCCTCAGCAGCCTTTGGGTGTCATGCTCCCCAGCTCTCAGCCTCTCACGTCAGCACGTTTCCTCAGTAACCTGGACGGAGCAGGGCTCAGCTCCCACGTGAAGGTCCGTGGGCGCTACCTTAAGGTGTCCTTGAGTCCATCCGTGTGTCTCCGTGTTCCCTGCCGTCCTGTAGCCCAAGCCACACTCTCCTGTCCCCGGGATTACAGCCAGGACCGTGTGACTGGTCTGTGTCTCTACTTGTGCTCCAGACCCTTCGAGTTGCTCTGGGGCCACACGGAGGGGACCGGCGCTCAGCTCCGCCTCTCATCAGCGCTTGGTCTGGGACACATTCATTCACCTTGGAAGCCACAGCTTCCTCATCTAAAAACAGGACACATCTATTTCACAGGTGCGTTTCAAGCACATATTCATATACACACATGCATATACTCATGTGGACACATATGTATGTGTACAGTCATGTAAACAGTAGTCACACATGCATGCGCAGAACACAAGTGTGCATGTATACATCCATGTAAACAACACATGCATGCAAACACCATACACATGTATATACACATGTAAATCGCATGCACACATGTGTGCACACATCGTTCGCATGTGATTTCACTCTTAATAGTTGCTCAAGATTAGCTGTTATTTCTGTCTTTTTAGTAGATGGTATTCATAAATTTTCTAAACAAGAAATGTAAAACATGAAGGAATGAGAGAAAGAGCAGAGAGAATACTAACGAGATCGTTTGAGGCTTTTTAAGTATTTTGATCTTTAAACCCTGAGTTTCTAGTGGCAGGTAAGGAGTTTCTTTCATTTAAGCTATTTTGAGTTGAATTCCTGTCACATACAAAAGAGTTCTTACTAACACACATTTATCTTTATTAATATTCAAATTATGCTTTTTACAGTGTATTTTCTTTCTTCCCCAGATAAAAGCCTGTTTAAAAGTCCTCATCATACTTCACTGTAGAGAAAGATAAAATGTTTTTATTAGCTTCCACAAGACAAAGCATTGTGTTAACAGAAGGTAAAATGTTCTTTTCAAATTGAGGCTCTTTGAAAGTTATTGTGCTCAAATCCCGTAGGTGCGGACTGATTTATCCTTTCAGTCTGCACAGCTTGTCCTGCCTGCAAACTCTTCTCGTCAGAAGAGAGCAGACTGGGACTTCATGTAAATATAAGCCCCAGAAAAGTTGTCCTGTGTGACAGCCACGTCACTCAGTGTGTAACCACTAAAGCAGAGGACAGCCATTTACTTGGCTTTTCAAGAGGCTGGATGTCAAGACCAGTTAGGAGTGGGAAGAAGTCGTGACACTGTGTGGAGGTGAGCTGGGAGCCAAAGGGGAGGTGATGTCACACCTGACAGTCATCAGGAGGCTGGAGGACAGACCGTGTGGGTCGCGCCTTCCTGATGGGGGCGGGGGGGTCTTCCGTGGGAAAACAAGCCCAACGGGCAGTGACTGTGCAGCCGGTGACCCAGGACTCACTGCCACAGAAGGGCTGGCGGACCATTTGGGATCCGTGGTTGGCAAGAGCGGAGCTGCGTTCTCTCCCTGCAGCTTTCGGTCTGTGTTGAGTGCAGTGGGACGGATAGTGAGTGTAGATGAATCCCTCAGGGGAGGGCGCAGGGCCACTGCTCCGCGTCTCCCGTAGCCGTGCACGAAACGCCCATGACCCACTGCAGTGCATCAGGGTGGAGAGCAGAAGGGCTGCCAAGGTTTCCTGTAGTCAGCTGTGAGATGGCCAAGGGGCTGCGTGAGTTCCGGTCAGCCCGAAGGGAGGGACGTGTGTGGCCTGACCACAGGACTGTCCCCGCCATGTTTCCCGTATGCGCTGGGTGCTGGGCCCTCCCTTCCCAGCGTGAGCTGTCACTCCTGGCTCAGCCAGCCTCCAACCCCAGTCCTTACGCATGTCACCTTGTGTCCTCACAACTCATCTTCTACTGTAAGTGAAAATCTGAGAGGGATGGAGGGATTGATGGAGAGAGAGAGAGAGAGAGAGAGAGAGAGAGAGAGAGAGAGAGAGAGAGAGAGAGAGAGAAGGAAGCACAGTTGGGGTAGATTGATTGATTGATGATTGATTGATTGATTCAGAGTCTGGGATGGGTAGAGACCCGCAGCAGGAATGACCATCTTTTAGCAACAGTCAGAGAGATGGGAAAACATGAGGGAGAAAAGCTAAACTGGGGACCCCAGTGTGGGCCAGCCACCCTCGCTGGTGAGCTGCTGCCTCTCTCAGAACATTGCAATGGTCTTGGATGATTAAGATATTGACCAACTGCCGCCATAATTGTCTAAAAAAGGAAATTGTCCCATTTTCCAAGACTCCTGTGGGCCTAGTGTGTCACTTGCAGGGACTCTGCCTGGGAAGTTCTCGCTGAAGAGGTTGCGGTTAATTAAATATTACTGAACATGCTCACAATCTTACTGTTTGTATCAAGTGTTGGCAGTTCGACGTTGACTTAGCAGAAGACCCAATTTCAGAAGGAAGCCGGCGCCCTGAGCAGATGAGGACCGCTTTCCGCCGTCGCTGCTGTGCTCTGTTCCTGCCCACTGGCACCGGCTGGGTCCTCGACGTGTCCCCTGCATCAGACAGTGGACACTCTGACGTCCCCCTGAGGGCTGTCGAGTCAGCCTGTTCTTTAAAGCGGTGGCGTGGCATGGACATGGGGACAAAACGGATACGGCGTTGGACAGGCCGGAAGACGGACATACCGCTGCCTGCTCCGGCGTGTCCAGTGTTGACCCCGGGGGGCAGAGCCGGGGGACTTGTCCACATGGCCTCACTGGAACTTGCTCATGCCTGGCCGTCACAGAGGCCCTTGAGCTGCCTCGTGGGCAAGGCTTTTCTGTGGTGTGTTTTGGGTTTTCTCCTTCCCAGACTGAGGTTTTGAATTTGTTTTCTCCTCAGTTTTTTGTGTATTTCCCATCATGCCTCTTTTGAAGGGAAATACAGTTTTGAGAGAGAAAATGCTGTGTGGGGTGGACAAACAGAGAGAGATACAGTTTCAGGGAGGCCAGGTGGTCAGTCCAGGCAAAGCTGGTGGACGTGAGCAGGATGGGTCCCAGGAGGAGGAGACCTCAAGTTCGACGTGCTGTGTTTCTGTTGTTTTCAGCACCATCAATACTGTAGAAATCAGGACAGGTCTGTGGGGCTGCAGCCTCGTGGTTCCCAGCGTGCACCCATTTGCACGCTAGTCCTGCAACATTCTTGAGAGAAAATGGAGCTCGGGTCACGGATCTGTGTGGACCGCGGCCCCGCTCTGATGCAGCCACACTGCACCCTGCGAGTGACACGCTCCAGGAACCCCCAAAAGGAAGCAAGCCTGTTCCATCCATGGGACCTAATGTACCGGGTCGTACAGTCCTTCTCTGGTGACACCGGTGACCCTCCCCAGGACTGCCCGGCAGGGGACGCAGCTCGGGAACCATGCTGGGTGTGGTCACGGGGGCTCCAGTACAGGCAAAGAGGTGACCCGGCGCCACACACTTCCCTCGGGCACCTGGAACCACGTGGCGCAAACCCCTGAGGAGTGTCTCCTTGTCCCTCACCTGTTTCCTAGCATGTGGCTCAGGTGACAGTAAAATGTTTTATTTATAAACACAAAGGAAACCAATCAGAGGGTTGCACAGTATGAACGCACTTAAGGCACAGAACTGGACCGTTACCATAGTCAGAATGGTAGATTCAAGGTCATACGCGTTTTACCCCAGTTTTTAAAACACAGGGAGGGAGAGAGCGAGTCCTTGAAGCCGTCTCTGGGAAATATTTTGGGGGTGGTGCAGCCTCCTTGGGGACCTAGGAAGCCGCCTCCCAAAATGCAGTGATAAATAAATGTCCTCACGTAGCCAGGGAGCCGGCGTTTGCACCATGCTTGCCACACACCAGCCTCTGCGCAGGCCGCGCCTCGCAGGCGTGTGTGACACAGCGTCCCTCTTCACGCTTTGCTTCTGGGAGACAGTTCTTTGTTCCGCAGCGAGGAGGGTCAGCAGTGAGCTCTCTCTGGCTGTCGGTGCTTTGACGAAGGGGAGGGCTCCTTTCCTGAGAGGAGCGCATTCTCCATTTTGTCATAGGCTGCAGTTGCACCAAATTAAATTGTACAGCTTTCTCATTGGCTTTCCTTTGCTTTTTAATAGAAAATGTTGTAGTTCAGAGATTTTTGTAAGTTGGAGACTTTTATTTGCTACCATCTCGTTTTACGGTTGTGTTGCAAATAAGATGACATTTTAAAATGCTTTATTACTATTAGAGGGTGAATACTTACAAGATTTCTAAGCTTCTGGAGCTTAATGGTTGTAGTCGGCATGTTTCAAGCCTTAATTGACCACTGACTCCAATCTGTATGGGGCAGACAGAGGTTTATAATATGTTAGTAATATGACGGAAAAGCTATCTGTGTCTCAAAAATGAAATGTAAAATATAAAAACATTGAAATATTGGGTTGTTGGAAAAGTCATGACGCATTTTTGCAACGAAAAACAGAAAAAATACGTCATGACTTTTCCAACAACCCAATATTTTAATTAAAATATTTTACTGTAATAGAGGCATTACATAAAATTATTGTGCAATCTATCTGAGTGTGAAAGAATTGATATAACCTTTTTATATATGTTTTTGAGTATCTTTTTAATTTATTCAATCGTAATTAGCAGCAATGGAAAGATACAGTAAATAGTTACACAATTTAGGAAAATCTTTAGTTCTCTTAGAAGTATCGCTATAGTGTATCATTCTATCTTGAATCAAAATTTAGGATTTTGATCAGATTCCAACATTCTTCCCAAGAGGACTGCCCTCTGTAGCAAATAGCTTCCATGTTCTAGAACCTTCCTTTAGGATGCTGATGTCTGAACAAGGAACACAGAGTTAACATGTCGTGTCATGTGTGTTAGCCACCGCAGTGTGTAGGGACTTAGGGACTTGGATTCAGATGGCTAGTGAGTAGCTGTGGAAATGTGGCCAGACATTTGTTACGAGGCGTAAGTGAAAAAGAAATGCAGTCGTGTTAGGCAGCTGTTGAACGTTTAGTGCTCCGAGGAAGAAAATGCTCTAGGAAAACAGTAAACATTATTAGTATTCAATCATTCATTTACTCAAAAAACATTGTCCAGATATATGACTTGTTCTAGATGTTGAGGTTACATCAGTGAATAAGAGAGACAGGTTGCTGTTTCCTTTGAGTTTATAATTACAATAGAAAAATAATAAACAAATGTAGTCATTCAGTGAACTACACACCTAGGCAAGTGCTCTAGGAAAATGGCAGGGGACAGAGAAGAGAGCCAGGGGCCAGGGGTCAGGGGTGGCAGCCGGGAGCCGGATGAGAGCGGCTGCCCCTGCGGCTCTGAGAGCGTGGGATCTGCGCAGGGGCTTGAAGGAGCGAGGACGTGGAGAGAACACTGCCGGCAGCGGGAAGCAAGGCAGGCGCTGCACACAGAACGATGTTCTGGTCAGCGATGGCCGCGTGGGTCACGGTGTCGCAGATTATGATAACATATGATGGTGTCGCAGATTATGATAGTAGGTGACGGTGTTGCAGATTATGATAATAAGTGACGGTATCGCAGATTATAATAATATGAGGGTGTCGCAGATTATGATAATAGGTGACAGTGTCACAGATTATAATAATATATGACAGTGTCGCAGATTATAATAATATATGATGGTGTCACAGATTATAATATGATGGTGTCACAGATTATAATGGAGCTGAAACATTCTATCTCCTGCTGATGTTTTAGTATTCAAAACATCGTAGCATGATGCATCAGTCACGTGTTTGTGGGGACGCTGGTGTGAACAACCCACTGAGCTGCCTGCCGTCTAACAGGACAGCTCAGACAGTTCCGTCCAGGACAGAATACTTGGTGATGATAATGAACTGTGTCACTGGGTTATGGATTTACTGTGCTTTATATCGTTACTTTACAGCACGCTCTTTCTGGTAGAAACGTGCTGCGGAACAGCAGCCGTGAGACACCCGCAGCGCCTCCTGCACCTCACTGCATCTTGGTGGCATCGCTTTCTCTCGTGCCTGATGTAATCCCACGCTGTTTTATAAAGTAGCGTAGCCTAAGTTTAAGTGTATATAAAGTCTCCAGTAGGGGACAGCCGTGTCCTTCACACTCACCCCCTGGCTTCAGCCCTGCTGGCTCCGTTCACGGTAAGCGCCCTCTCCAGGCGTGCTGGTTTGTGTTTCGTACACTGTACTTTACTGCTCCTTCTCCATGTCTAGATGCACAGATGCTCACCACTGCGGCACAGGTGCCTACATCACCAAGGACCGTCACAGGCTGAGCAGGCTCGCAGCCCAGGAGCACTCGGCTGGACCACACAGCCCAGGTGTGCAGTGGGCTGGAGCCGCTAGGCTGGTGGAAGTGCCTCTGTGATGTCCCCGTGATGACAGAGTTCCCTAATGACGCATTCTCAGAGCGTGTCCCCGTGGGTCAGTGGCTCGTGACCATAGGTACTGAAGGAGCCCACGTGCCTGGGATCTGAGAGCCTCGAGAGGCCAGTGCAGCTGGCCTGGGGGGCCTGCAGGACCAGAGTGAGACGAGGCCGTGGGAGAGGCTGGGGGCCTTGGGCAGAGCTTCCTGGGCTGCAGCGTGAGAAGTGGGGCGACCGCTTGTGTCAGGTGGTGAGACTGCAGAGCCGTGAGTAGAGGAATGAGGTTCTTCTAGGCTGTTTGGCTAATCGCCTCTTCTGGAACAATACAGTTTGTGTTTGGCCCAGTGGCCTGCCTGTCAGCCTGCATCCACCAGCGATGTTTATTGAGCGCGTTCCCAGACAGACAGTGAGGTGCAGAGCTGACAATGGTTAGATAATATATGCACCGCTGGCTCCGTGAGCCGGAACAACAGGAAGAAAAACAGTAAAACCCCAAGACAAAAATCCTCAGTTGTTCTTTTTCTGAACAATCCCAGTGAGTCTCACTCTATAGACAATGCATTTCGTTCCCTTTGCTACGTCGCTGCTACACACTAAATGGATTTTTTTATCCTTAAATAGCCTTGAAAGTAAAGTTTAATGTTATAAAGATTTATAGCTATCAAGTGTAACAGATTTTTTTCTACTTAGAGTACAAAGCAATTTTAATTTTCAAAATAAGAAGAGTAGTGGAAATTCGTGTTTCATGCGAAACTCTTCATAGCACTAAACTATAATACTAATTAGGCAATAACCCCTAATCAGTGTCCTTAAATAAATTCAACAGGGCTGGTGACTTTTCTCATATTTTGTCTTATATTTCATCTCATCTCAGATAGAAGAACGGTGATAGAGCTGGGAGAGGTGGGCCCTTGAGCAAGTCTCTGAATTTCTCTGAGCCATTTTCTTTATGAAAAGAGAAATTAATACTGATCTTACAAAAATTACTTCATGCACAGTTTATAAACATTCTGTCCCAGTGCTGGTACATACAAGATTCCTAATACATATCTATTGAATAAGTTGGAAATGAAATATTTAGTGAAAGGACAGAGCTCGGGTCAACCTGGCCCATGTGAGTGAACCTTGCCTCTCTGCCTCAGGGTCCCCTCTAGGCTGTCTTCCCCGACCTCCTCATCTCGTCCTTCCCTTTCGGTTTAAATATTCCCATCGTCCAGCGTCTGGATTATTTTGTAGTATTTTAATCAGCTGACTGTACTTCCTAGCTCCCAGGCCATCCTTTACGGGCCTTTGGTGCATTTGTGTTCTGGTTCAGAAGGCTGCCTGTGCCCAGGAGGCAAAGGGGCATTTGACCTCATGAGCCAGTTTTGATAACTCGTTAGTCCCAAGAATTCAGGAGATTTTCTCAAAAGTTCACAGCGAGTAAACAAAGGAAAAGACCGTGAGAAGCAGCAGTGCAAGTCACAGCTTTGAGGCCTGAAGATATGAGCCTCCCCTCGCTGCAAATCTCTCAGAAACAACTTAAGCAGAGAAAATAGAACATGGAATGACATGCTGTGGGTGAATGCATCTTTTGATTTAACTTGTCTGTTTTGCTTTATCCAATAATATATTTTTCCTCCTCCTTTTCACATCACTGACTTTTAGTTTAATGGTTTTCAGAGTGTGTGATGGGGCTTTAGAAGTGCAAATAGACAGACAAAAACTTTCTTCGTCTTTGTCCCACGCCTGTATTTTACACAAGGTCAATAACAGGCTTCAGTGTTTTTACAATTACCCGGAGGATGGCATTTGTTATTTGTGCAGGTAAATGTGCTGACGCCTCTGTTATTTATGGGATGAGATAAAAGCCACGCAGCCTTCTGAGACACGCAGCAGGTGGATGTTTCATATCTATATTTTGATGAGTTCTCCCACAGACATTGCATTTTTCATAGCCCACTGAGCACCTAATGTAAATTTTAGGTGGAGTAAAGCTGTCACCATTTAGTACTTTTTATGACTCACATTTATGCAGCTGGGGAGCACAGCATCTCACGTTAGGAAACTATATGCAGAAGGTGGGTGGGATGGTTTATTTTTTATTTTAAGTTTCCAGTATTTATGTTAGAGAAAAGTGACCTGAGCTAAAGTAATTTTAAGAGCATTTATGTGAAAGAAAAAGAACCTCAGTGATTAAAATACTGCTGAAATATTTTAAAGTAGAAAATCCGGCTTTGTGGGCTTAGAAAATAGGGAAGTTGACATGTTTCAAAGTAAACGGAATATGGTGTCAGCCACATACAAGGATAATATTCTTGGCACATTGTCAGCAGAACCTTAATCCTATTTTTTTTTCCTCCTGTAGTAAACTTGGTTTCGGTGCAGCCATGGAGCAAAGAAAGAGAGCCGGTCCCTCTGGGAGCTCTTGGCCCTCAATTGTGTGACTCACCATCTAACTGAGTCTCTCATGTTTATGAAACCAGCTTTCTCATTTGAAAAATGAGATGGTAGTGCTCAGTGGTGCACTTGAGTGAAGTATTTTTTAAATTCTACAGTTTTAGCCTGGATGGACCAAAAAAAGTCTTTCTATAAAATCATCAAGAAGTTAGGAGCTGGGCCGGCCGAGTGGCGCGATGGTTAAGAACTGGCTTGGGACACCAGAGGGCCCCGGTTCAGATCCCACATATGAGGGCCAGTGACACTGCCCTCCACAGCTAAGATGCTGAACAACAGCTCAACCTGGAGCTGGATTGCCATGAGTCGCCAGCGAGGCGTAGGCTGCAGCCCCTGCTGCAGTGGGTTGCCATGGGCTACCGTGTGTAGTCAACAGCCAGTGTGAGCGGCCAGCAGCCACAGTGAGCGGCCGTCCAGAAGCCGGCGACTGATGTGCCTGGCCCAGGAAGAGCGAAATGATGGTGCCAACTTGGGCCAGTGAAGCAACGTCCTCCACAACTAGACTGAAGAACAAAAGGACAGCAACTTGTCTGTTCCCCTTCCTCCAATTCCCCAGTGCTGTTCCCATCCCCCCAATTCCCCAATAAAAATCTTAAAAAAAAAAAAAAAGTTAGGAGCTTTAATTTCTACTTTTCCCTCTAAATAATAATTGACTAATTATATCTCTTAAAACAGCTACCATAAAATGCACATATGATTTTTAAACATATGATTATACGTGAATAAATTATTATAACAGGAGTTATCTCCAAAGTGTGGAAATGGAAACATCAGGCGGCAGAAAGGGGGATTTCATTTTTCTGTAATGCTCAAACTTTTACCACGAATATGATAATGAATCACAACTTTTAAATATCCGGTTATAAATAACAGAACGTATCTTAATTTACACTGAATGTTGGTGCGATTATATGGGAAAAGGCACTCTCAGAAAATATTGACAGAAATGGAATTCATTGCAATTTTTCTGGAGAGAAAATTCATAATATATACCAAAAAGCTTTAAAATATGTATACTGATTGAATAATTCAACATGTAGAAATGTATCCTAAAGCAATAGCTGACATATGGTGGTAAAATTTAGGAGTATTACCTTTGAAATCAGGAAGGACATTATGCCCATTAAAACTGCTTGCACTCAGCACTGAGTTATTTGTCCTAGACAATGCAATAAGATGAAAAACAGAAATGAGAAGTAGTAGATAAAATGGAAGGAAAGAAACAAAATCTTAATTACAGCTGATACAGTTATTTCTGTAAAACTCTAAGAGGAGTGACAGCCAAACTACTAGAAATAAAAATAGGTTTTAGTACTGTTGGTAGATGGAAGATATCTATATTGTTTTAAAAGACAGAATTTCTGCATATCAGCAATTAGAAAGTATACTTAATTAAGAAATATCCAGAAATATCCACAAGAATTATGCATCAGCATGTGATAACAGTGTAGATTGGAAACAGTCAAGAGAATCCTAAACGTGAATGAAACATTAGGGAACAGTGAAACGAATAATGAGAGATCCCTGTAATGGAATACTGTGTCAGCCAGGGGCCCTGGGGAAAACAGAGTCATCACAGCACAAAGGACGTGATAAAAGTGTGGGGAAGGGAACCTGAAGAAACCACATGGAGCCTGGGGTGGGAGGAACCTGGAAGAAGACAGCGGTGGCCAGCTCAGCCCCGAGGGACAGGCGGGGACACCCTGGGCTCAGGCCTGTCCTGCCTGCGCTGTCCTTTCTGTGAACCCCCTGTCCTTCAAACCCACCCGAAACCAGAGGCCTGGGGAGCTGCTCTATCCCTACGCACAGATTGGCCTCCAAGAAAGAAAGCCAGGTGACAAAGATGGGACACAAACCTGGAGGGTCACAGGGAAAATCTTGTACAGTCATTCAGCAGTGATGTCGTGGAAGTGGCTGTGTTCACTCTCCACACAGGAAAACCAGGGTACACAGTGTGCATCCACCGTGACCCCCACTTCTCTCTCTGTCCATCGTGAAGGAAGAAATCCGTTCTCACGGGTTCTGCGTAGGCTGGTCTTGTAGGTGACTTTGAATATTTTATATGCTTCTTTTATTTTCTATATTTCCAAATGTTCAGTGAGCTACAGAACAAGAAATTACTGTTTTGGTAAAATTATATCTTTTATTCTTTTCTAGACATTTTAGGGCTCCAAAATGCTCCAAAGAAGTTATGAGCTATTTAGTCTTTTAATAACTTTTTCTAGGAAAAAAAATCATCTAAGAGACAATAACAAAAAGTGTAGTAAGTACCCAGTTGAGACAATATTTTCAAGATTGACATTGAAATATTTGATCCTATTGTGAAAGAATAGTGGAGTTTAAAAATAATTTCATTTTTGATCCATTACCATTTATTTCAAATCAAATAAGAGATAGGTGAGGAAATGCCAGACAACCTGACGCGAATGGACAGAGGTCAGGCCAGGTCATGGCCCTTCCATAGCAGGAGACGTCCTTCTATTTCCTGTCAGTGCTTCTTGGCGTGCAGTCCGCTTTGTCAGGGAAGAGTACTGCTGCATCAGCCTTCTTCCCACTGATGTGAGCATGACCCCTTTGTATCGTCTTACTGTCAGCATGTGGGTGTCCTTATAGTGAGGTGGTAGAGGATCCCTGCGCATTACGCACACTGGCGCCCTCTGCCTTCCAACAGGAGCGTCTGTGTCCTTTACTTAAGTGCTGGCGTAACTCGTGTCCGTCGCCGTTCAGCGTCCTCTGATCACTGCCCGCTCGCTCCTGGCCACCGCCTCCCGGATGAGGCGAGCGCTTGTCAGCCAGCCTTCCCTTCTGTGGCCTGTCGGCCGCTGCGCCTCCGCCAGCCTTGCTGTGGGCAGCCAGGACAGTGGCACGTGACACCTGACGGCTCAGAGGCTGGTGTAAACCAGCGTTCCCACCCCCTGGCCAGGGGCAGAGCCGTGGGCCCCGCGAGCTGCCTGTGTGGGTGTGTGTCCTCAGCGCCCGTCCAGCATGCATCTCAAACCCTCACAGCGTTACTGTTATTTGCCTTTTGGAAAATCCATCTGTTTGGGACTTGACCACAGATTTCCAATGTTCCTCACATCTCCCGGAATTTATGTGTTTTAAGTCTGGGATCATTTCTTTTCTGCCTTAAGAAATCCCCTTTTTAGTCTTCTAGTGGGAGTCTGGTGAGGACAGAACGCCCTTGAGTTGGTCTCAGAGTGTCTGTTTTTCCTTATTTTTGTGTTTCCTCTGCAGACAGCCTGGGCCAGTGGCTGTTTCCTTCAGCGCTTCAGTGACGACAGCCGCTGCCTCCTGGGCTCCGGCTTTCTCCATTTCTCGCTTCTCTTCTGAGAAATAAGCAGCCTTATTGTTGCCACTCTGAACAAAATCGCCCTTTTTTAAACCCTCTGGCTGCATTGAAGACGTTTTTCTTTGCCCCTCGTATGTCTTTTCTTCCGTTTCATGGGTTCCTTTTATGCCTCTGTCTGTGGTCAGTAGCACTCCTTCATGCCTTTAGATGTGAAAACGCTTGGTCCTTGTCCGTCGCGTGCTCTCGCCCCTTGAACCCGGCTGCGAGTTTCTGGGTGCCTTCCTCCCGCCCCCAGGCTCTGCGCCCTCCGCGCTGCAGCCCGCACACCTTCGCCTGACCCGGCTTCGCTCAGAGACTGTTGTCTGTTAACCCAGCTGATGGCGTTTAACACGGATAAAGCCATTTTAACTGGTTTATATTAATATACTCCAGTTCATTACTCAAAGTCTTTATCTTGTCATTTATTTTCTTGCATGTAATAATCATGGTTATTTTAAGATTTCTAACTTTTAATTCTAGTATCTGAATCATATGATGTAGGTGAAGTTGTCCACGCTTTTGGTGCGTCTTTGTCCTGTTTCTCGGCACGGCTAGTAACTTCCTTTCATGCCTGACATTTTAGGAACACTTTAGAGATGAGGGCAGCGAGAACGACAGCAGATTACGCAGTCCAGTCAGGGTCTGAGACGCTCTGACGATGACCTGAGCCTTTGCGAGCTCTCCAGGGCATCGGCTGGCACTCAGGGCGCTTAGAACACCCCCTCTCGCGTGTCCTGAACTCCAGTTCTTTTCTCCTCCCCCGTCGAGTCCTCTCTCAGCCGTTGTCTGCTCAGCGTCTGGCTTCTTACCAGGCAGTTTCAGGATCTTGTCTGGGGGGCCGGTGGCCTGGCTCCGGGGCTCCCTCTGTGCCCCACCCTCCGTGGGACTTGACCTCTGAGCCTTGCTGCCTCCCCCACGACTGGATTCCGCTTCCTTCCAGGGGAACCCTCCACTCTTTGCCCTGCTAGCCTCTCCCTCCCTCCCGTGGCCTCACCACCCCCAACATCACCTTGTTCTTCATAAGACCCCTGAATCCTGTCCACACATCCACTTGTCATCCTCTCAGACTCTTGTTCTTTCAAAATAAACCTTGCTGTCCCTTTAGACCAGCGGTTCTCAACCTGTGGGTCGCAACCCGTTTGGGGGTCGAACGACCCTTTCACAGGGGTCGCCTAAGACCATAGGAAAACAAAAAGATATTTACATTACGATTCATAACAGTAGCAAAATTACAGTTATAGAGCAGCAACGAACATAATTTTATGGTTGGGGGTCACCACAACATGAGGAACTGGATTAAGGGGTCGCGGCATTAGGAAGGTTGAGAACCGCTGCTTTAGACTGTAAACCAACTTTACCAGGAACACCAGAATTAGTTTCTGTTTCTTTAGGGCAAGGAGAGTTCAGTCTTACAATCATTCCAGATATTGAGGGGAACTGCTTGTAGTTATTTTTCTGGTATATCAAAGACAGGAAAGTTAAGATGCTGAATAGTGAATTTTCATGTTCAATTGATACTCAGGTAGTTTTTCAACACCCACGAGTCCCTGTGGATATACAGTTTTAAGAGCCAATATTACTTAACATAATTTGTAAGACAGTAACAGGTACCATCCACCATTTACTAAAAAGAATGGCTTTACTTCCTCAAGACTCTTCCTCTGTCTTCTCGCTCAGGACAGGAAGGGATTGATGGGGCATTTGTGTTGGTTTCCTTGTTTCCCGGAAAGGATTAGTTGGGGCTCCGTCAGCCTGGCGGGTCAGCAGGTGGCGCCTGGGACCGAGCCGCCTCCGCTCCCCTGCACGCTCCTTGTTCTGCAGGGCAAGCTGGCAACTGGCTTTCAGCGTGAAAATCGTGTCGTCACAGCAGTTGACCCTTCTCTGAGTTTTGTAGTAGCCGGTGAGTAAATCAACGGCGCAGCGCCCCAGTTCAAGCCCGGAGCCCCCGCGCTCCGGCTCCCCGCTTCTCTCCGTCCAGCGGCCTCGACGCGCGGCCTCCCCCCAGCCCGGCCCGGCCCCTGCCCGCCGCGCAGAGCTCGCGGGAGCTGGGGCGCTGGGGAGCTGGGGCGCCGCCGCCCCTTCGTCCCAGCCGCACCCGCTCGCTGCTCCGCCTCCGCTTCCGTTCTCCGCGAGACAGGAGCCGTTTCTGCTCCTTCAGAGGCGGCGTCAGGCGCGGCTGCGCCCGGGCCGCCCGCGGGTGCGTGCGTCGCGGCGGCTGCTCGGAGGCCGGGCTCGGGCTCCGCGGACACGGACGCGGACGCGGACACTCGGGGACCGGCCGCCTGCGCGCTCGGCCCGGGACGGCCTGTCCGCCTCCCTCCTTCCGGCCTCGGCAACACGAGCCGCTCTGCTGCCTCTTCCCGCCGCTCCCGAGCCCCTGGTTTTGCGGGTCTCGGGCGCCCCCCTGAGCCCCACGCGCTGCCGCGACGCCCCCTGGCGGTCATCTGGGCCGCGCCTGCGCCTGTGCGCGGACACCCGCGCGAGACGCGCTTCCGGACCACGGGTCCCGCCGTCCCGCGGCTTCTGTCGTCCGTCTCCGGCGACAACGACCCGGCTCGCAGAGCGCGGGGGGCGCCCGGCGCGGCTCCTCCGGCCCCCAGAGGGGACGCGGCGCACAGCACGCACCTGTGCCCTCTGACCAGCCCACGCCCACGCCCACGCCGCGAGCGTCACCTCCCCTGGCGCCGGAGGGAAGAGGTTGAAGTGCTGTGAGTAAAATGAAGGTCCCGGCGGCTCCCGGCCCCGCACGGCGCCATCCAGTGTCGTTCCTCCCCGACGTCTGTAGTTTTCAGACGAGCCGGTCGTGTCAGCCATTTGGACGCTGAGGGCCTGTGAGGTTTCTGTTTGCGCGGGTGGTAGCGGCGTGATCACCACCTGACAGTCGGCTGTTCTCCCGTCGTCATGTCTGTGATCTGCCTGCGCCCACTCGCGACCTGCCACACACCCCACGACCTGCCACACGCGACCTGCCACACGCGACCTGCCACACGTGACCTGCCGCACACCCCACGACCTGCCACACACCCCACGACCTGCCACACGCGACCCCCATCCTGTGACCACACCGGCTTTGCTCAGGCAGCTCCCTATTCATACGCACTCATGCTGGCTCTACTTTTTACTGTCGCCCCAAATTCTGTAGTGAACACACTTAAGAATGTCTCTTTGTGGACATTGGCTCCCGCGCGTACATATAGAAGTAAAGAGATGCGTGGATTTCAGCTTTACGAGCTCGCGCCTGGTCTCTCCAGTGGGCCGAGCGGATGTCCGCTCTCGGGGCGGCGTGTGAGAACACCCCCTTCTCCCGCCTCCCCGATGCCGACGGACGGCTGCTGAGAGCGGCGTCGCAGTGCTGCCATTATAGCGTCCATTGTCCCTGTTACTTCCTCTTGGGACTAGGACGTTCCTACTACTATTTTGAAATATTATGAATAAATAAAGTGTCACACACAACCTTATTTCAAATCCTGAAGCGCACCAGCCCCCCCTAAGTGTGAGAAAGCCTCGTTAATTCACACGTTCCCACATTTGTGTTTACTGAGTGCCTTCCGAGCTCCAGGACTTAGAGCCGCCGCTCGAGCCAGACTGTGTCACGGCGTCACTGTTCCCGGAAGGAACTCACAGTCCAGGAGGAGAAACAGGCGCATAGACAACAGTGGCAGTCAAGTCAGGGGCTCTCGGAGAGGGACGCCGGTGGTGCCGTGGGGCAGTCCTCGGGCGCTAAGGAAAAGGGAGGTGAACATGGCACTGGGTGGGCAGCCTCCAGGGGAGAGTGGGGCAAGGCGAGGTGACACTGACCACTGAGGCAGCCGGAGCACGACCCCTGGGGAGGAAACACGTGCAGAGGCCAAGCCGGGGTGTAGCGGCCTCAGTTCTGTCACAGAAGCGGCAGTGTCTGGAGCAAGGCTAGAAGTTGTCGGCCGTTGGACCACGAAGAGCCTTCAACACCGTACACCTAAGTGGTTCGGGCTGTTTCTTTCTACGGAGGGTGGAAAACCATCAGAGGACTAACTCACGTGGAGACGTGGAGACGTGCCCGTACCTGAGCTTTGGGGAGGTCACTCGGGGAGCCGTGCAGGAGGCGGACCGAGGCGGCGGCTGTGCTCACCCAGGAAAGAGACGGGAGCAGACAGGACGGCGGGTTCCAAAGACAGGGGATCGGTGAGCTCCACTCACTCAGCAGACAGCGGGCACTTGCTATGTGCCAGGCGCTGCCCTCAGTGCCCAGATGCACCAGTGAACAAATCACACAAACCCCAGCTTTTCGCGCCCACGCAGCGCTGAGCGGGGGTTGGTAGTTTTCCCAGTGATGTCACGAGTGAGGCCACACTGTCCTCAGAGCTGTGGGCGCAGAGTGTGGTGAGCGGGGAGGCCAGGAGGAGGGCCCCGGGCTCGCTTCCCCAGGGAGCAGCGCCCTGCTTTGTGGAGCAGACCTGTCTGCCCCTCACACAAGCTGGACACAGTCAGTTTGGGGGAAACAGCATTTGTTGTCAGCCTGAAGGTTTTGCCGGGGCGTCTCGGTGCCCTCGCGTTTCCCCCTAGGACATGACCCTAGGCATGAGCCGTGTGGACTGTGGGTTGGGAGGAGACACAGGGCCAGAGGCAGGGACGTCCCCGCCAGGGTCCCCGACGCCTGCCTCACACCTGGGACCAAAATATGCTTACAGGCCAAGGAAACGTTTGAGTCGTTTTAATCAGAGAAGAAAATGAACTTTGGGGGCAAAGAAAATAATGTATAATATTACTATACTCATCTTTCTGACAATACACTCATAAAATTTCATTTGTAACATTTTTGTGGCGGAAAGGACCCATGAAGGCCCAAGTCCCATGAAAGCCGTAATGGGGTTTGATTTAAAAGGCTGAGGCAGCGTTCCGTTGGTTTTGATACGTACGCTCCCGGTCGGCTGCTGTCTCAGTGGCTCGCTTTACCGTCTCCCTTCTGAAAAGCTCCCTTTCCTCAGTGCAAATATCCCGGGTTTATGCTGTTAGTGACCGTGGGGTCCCACCCCGCTTCTGGCGCTGTTTTGCGTGTGACAGGTGATGCGGTGCAGAGACCACCCCCACCCCGCCCAGGGTCCCTGACTGAATCAGGGGACCTAGAAAGACCATGAAGTGATTCATTCCAGCCCTGACGTCCACTTGTACGGCTTGGTCAGATAAAAAGCTCAGGCCTAGGCCTTTTCGCTAAGAAAAGGGCCTTTGTTACTGAACGCACCGGGCAGCCCCACCTCCCTCTGCTAAGTTCCGCCCGCGTCAGTTTCAGAAGCAGGACGGTCTTCCTGTCTCCCTGGGGACGCGGGGACGAGGCCCGTCTCGGAACCACTGAGTGTGACTTGAGGATTCTGAGTCTCCAGCCGAGTTCCCGGCTCAGGCGCCTTCCATGGCTGTGCCTCCGCGTCCCCTGCCTCCTGGACGGAAGCAGAGCATGCCCCGCAATGGGCCGTCTGTCCTGGCCGTCTGTCCTGGCGAGGCCTCTGTTGGCCCGTTGAGGTCATGCGGAGGCCGTCAGCCCCAGTCCCCTGAGTCCTCACATGGGCACAGGGCCTGACCGCGCAGCGGAAGGGGTCACCTCCTGCTTCACTTTGTCATAGAATTTGCTCATCATAAGCAGTCTGGTATCTTTCTTCCTCCCTCGTCTCACCTTTCTTTCAAAAAACACAGTCCTGGGGCGGCCAGTTAGCTCGGGTGGTTAGAGCACAGGCTCATTAACACCAAGATTGCCGGTTCGATCCCCGCATGGGCCTCTGAGCTGCACCCTCCACAACTGGATTGAAACAACTATTTGACTTGGAGCTGATGGGTCCTGGAAAAATACACTGTTCCCCAAAAAATTTCTAAAAAAAAAGCACAGTCCTGAGTAATTACAAATCAAATTTTAGAAACTGTTCTAAATGCTGGGGAGCATCCCACCATTGTCCCAGGAGATTTCAGGCCATAAAATGTATTGCGAGCGACTCTGTCCGCGTGGAGGTGATTTGAACGCCTAAAGCCTCAGCTGAGAACTGGGCAGCGGGGCCGTGTCACAAGCAGCAGCGCTGCCTGACTGGAGAAAAAGGCCGAGTGTGGGGACAGAAGGAAACGTGCGTGTGGCAGAGGAGGGGCGGGGCCCTGGGTGGGGGGCTCGGGGCTCTGCCGTCCGCGTATCGGGGCTTCTGCTCTGTGTTTCTCCCTAACAAGACATGGTGACCAGGTCCCAGGTCCAGCGAAGGCTACACCGTTTGTCTTCGTTATCTCAGCCCCGGGTAATCGATAAGCTCCAGGCCCACCCTGGACGGCTCCTGTCCTGTGTAATGGATGCACTGTGCTTCCAACCGAGACAGAACCTCGGGATGGAGCGTTAAGATATTTCTGTGAATTGTACTTTGCTTTCCGAGGGTTGATTAAGCTCGGTATAATCACTCTTCTCTAAATGCAACATCATTTCTTATAAGCGTTCAGTTCATCCGGTCCAAAAAGGAAGAGTCCACTTTATTTCAGTCGAGCAGTGAGTTTTGCAGCCACGTTCACAAGCTGAAAACCATTTCATTATGTTTATCTTAGTACAATCGCGAGTGCTCTCTCCCGGGGTGAAGGCGCCGAGACCGAGGTCCAGGCCGCTAGCACGCCCCCCTCCCCATGATGGGGGTGGGTTCACGGAGAGCCCTCCGTCCCCGGCCTGCCGTTCTGCACGCAGCTGCACGTGGGTCCGATTGCCGAGTGATGACCGTGTCTGCCACGTGCTGCTCCCCTGTCGGCCTTCCCGTTCTCCGTGAACATGCAGCTGGCTGCAGGCGAGGGGCTGGCAGGTCCTACGGTGAGCATGTGGGTTGGAGACGAGCGCTGCGTGGAAACCCGAAGGCGGCAGGGTCCCTGCTGCCCGTGTGCCAGCCGCCGGCCCGTGAGCCAGGCACGCACGTGTTGGCAGAGTGGTGTTGGTGGCGTGTGCTGGGTGCCCACCTGGTCTACATGCTGAGTGCGGCACAGAACCTGCGCGGTGCTCTGCCTTCCGGGAACGCCGCGTTTGGCGGGAGACGGGTCAGTCTGGAAACACACGGTCACAGTAGGCTTCCGTGCAGAGTCCAGGGCCGGCAGAAGGCGTCCAGGCGGCCTGGAGGGGCAGGAAACTCAGATGTCCGAGTGCAGTCAGGCGGCTTCCTGGAGGAGGGCCCGTGAGCTGAGGTGAAGCGGGGGATGAGGTGAGGCCTCCTGACGGGGGAAGGCAGAGGGAGTCCCCGAGGAAACTGAGTCCACAGGCCAGGACGCGTGCGTGAGTGACACGTGGAGGGACCCGGAAGACGTTTGGGAAGCTGGTGACGGTGTTCACGCCAGGGCATCGCGAGGGCACAGGCGCGATGGCTGCGTGGGTGACCTCAGGCCCAGGTGCCCTGGGGGCAGGCCTGCCGATCAGACCGTGGTGGTCACGACCGGCCCTCCCAGTCGCTCTGGTGGTCACACTCTTTTCAGTGCATTATATACAAATGTGCGCTCTTTGTCTGTTTATGAACGTATTTAATTTATCTAATCTTCCTTTTCACCAAAAAGGTTTAAAGTAGTTTGTAAGGATTCATAAGTGCTGCGCCTGTGACTTAAGGGGCAGGAGAATGACCGGGGAGCCTCAGCTGGGACGTGGGAGGACGCGTACCAGGCCCGGCACGCCGAGGGCCGAGTCCGCCTGGCGCATGGCATCGGAGGCAGACCTTTGGGTCCCCGCGCTCTGCCCCGTGGGGCTCCGGCCTCTCGGCGTCCGGCCTTGCTCAGACCAGCATCAGCTCCTGTAGCCTCTCTGCCCGGCTCAGACCTGCCACGTCAGAGCCTGCAGTTAGCAAGCCCAGGCCTTCCCGGGCACGGGGAGACGCCAAGGACGATGAAGGGCACCTGGTGTCACCACGTTGTCACTCACAGATCAGCCAGGCAGGCCTCTGAGAGAATAGCTGGAGCTCTCAGCAAGGGTGGGGGAGGAGTTGGCATTCTCATCTTTCTGACTGCAGACGCCTCTGGGTGCCTAAGTGGCACCGCCGCGCACACACTTGTTCCTAACGGTCAAATAGGAAATAGGGGCTTTTATGCAAAAGTCATTGTCACAAAGGTAAACCCAGACCAACGGATCCAAAGAACAGCAGCACAGCTCTCATGACATTGTCAGGAAGGAGTTCTTCCCACAGAGGCACGTAAACGAGACTTTGCAGATGGCTGGACGGCAGCATGCATGGAAAGCCCCCCGCAGGTGCCCCCGAGAACTCAGAACAGTCCTTTCACGGAGAACAAGCTGGGAGTGCGTCACAAGCAAGTTCAGGCATCTCAGCAAGTTTGGCAGAGGCCAAAGCTGGGGCCAGGGTGGCACAGGGACCTGGGTCCATGTCAGAAAGAAGTCAAGCTCCTGACACCCACGTGACGCAATTATAACCATTTGACTCAAATGAAGTCCACAGGTGATACACTCGAGAGAAAGGCTGTCTTAAACTATGCAAGACTCAGCTGCCAGACCCTGGCCCTGCAGGGATGGTAGGGAGCCAGACAAGCTCTTGCTAAAGGTGCACCTCGTTGACGTGTCACCTCGCTGATGTGTCGGCCTGCACACGTTGTGCGTGATGACAAGTCATCAGGAGACACACCCAGCTACTCAGCCAACTCACCCATAAAGCAAACTGGTCACTAGAGGGCTGAAGTCAGCGAGGCCGACGTCAGAGGTGTCCGCAGGACGTGGAGGTTCTGACGGTGAGGCCCTCAGAACTGTGACGCCGCCGCACCAGGATTACCCACCGCTGGCCGCGTGTGGAGCCGTCTCTGTGAGTAGCCGAGCAGGCACTTGCTTACGCATCGTAACTCGTAGGGCTTTCAGGAGGAAGTTTTAAATGACTTTCATGCTGCTCTCAGTTCTGAAGAGTCTAAATTTGAAATGCCGACTCCTTTGTGGGAAAACGGCCTCACATCGGTGCTGGTCAGAAGGATTGCCCTGCTGAACTCTGTGGCTTCATTACGTTCTATTAATCTGTTATTTTTATCACTTGTATTGCGTGGCTGCCTCCTGCTACAGACAGGATTCTCTTTCCTCCTTTCCTGGATTTTTTCAGTAACCACTGGTGTCTGTAGGCCTTGCAGCCTCGCTTTACTGTAAGGCGTGTTATCACTACTTATTTCTGAGGAAGACGCTCACCGCAGATCGTGGCTCGGGGCCCGGTCTCCCTGACCCCTGTGCTGTCGTCACCCAGCCTGCCGTCCAGGCGCCCTCTCGCGTGCGTCTGCTGCAGCGGAAATGCAGCCCTCACTCGGGGAAATGCAGGCTTTCCTGCACCCGTGCCAGCGCCCAGACTGGCACCTGTTAATTTGGGGGAAATCTCGGGGGGATGCTTTGCTTGGTGGTACAAAATACAAAGCTCCCTAAAGTGTGAGGCTGCTGGGAATGCAGCTCTGGGGTTCACTCTCACACTAGTTCAGATCCCGCCTCTGGCAGTTCGTCAGGCTACCACCTGAGTGTCCTGACCAGGTGAGCACTCAGGTGTTCCTCTCTGAGGACTGTGGAGTCCATGGACTGTCCCTGGTTTTCAGCTTGCGCAGCTGTTTCTGGCCATAAGTAAGCCAGGCGTGGTGTCCGAGCTCTGCGTGTGGATGCTGAGATCAAAACCCAAGGTTTCTTTACAATCAGAATTTCTTTTAATGTCTAGGAGACAGAGAAGTATTGAATTGCAGGCCAAGGGCGCCCTCCACGGGACAGTCCACTTTGTTGCTTTTTCCAGCTGCTGGAGGCCGCCCACGTGTCTTGGATCTAGTCCACGTCCTCCGTGTCCAAAGCCAGCGGGTTGGGCTGAACATTGCTCATGTGTCCGTCTCTCCGTTCCTCCCCTCCCGCCCGCTCTGCATTTGGGAGCCCTGTGATCTCACTGGGCTCACCTTGCTGGACCAGGATGAGCCTCTGTTTTAAGGTCAGCACATTAGCGCCTTAATTCTTCTTGGCCTTACAACTTAACATATTCCCAGTGTCTGGAGATTGAGCCGTGGTCGTTTTTGGGGAGTGGGCGTTATTCTGCCGACACTAGAGACAGACAGATAGATAGATGATAGATAGATAGATGATGGATGGTTGATAGATAGTAGGTAGATAGATGATAGATATAGATAGTAGGTAGGTCGGTAGATAGATAGATAGATAGATAGATAGATAGATAGATAGATAGATAGATAGATATCCCTCCTTCAGCATGTAGTTGGGAGTGGATACATACGTGGGGCACCAGTAGAGATGAAGAGACAGGATAGAGCAATTTGTTCACAGGGTTCAAATTGCGGCCCTTGGAATAGAGAGATAATGCAGATTCAAGGACGCTGGACACATCCAGGAGAAGGACAACGACTTGGGCAATAAACGAAGACCTGGGAAGGTGTTGGCAGAGGCAGGAAGGGACCCTCAGGAAATGAGGAACAGAGTTAAGAAAAAAGAGGTCTCGTGTGCAGCGCAGGACCAGCTCTACCTGGTCCTGGAGGTCGTGTTGGTTAGTAGACAGATGTGGCCAGGAGAGGTCCGATGCCCTTTAGAGCCGGACAGGTGTGGGGGCGAAGAAACTCTCCTGTGCCCTCAGGGTTCTTCCGGCTGCTCTAAGGATCAAACAGACAGGAGACACATTAGCGAGGGAAACTGGCCCAGGTAACACATATGCACACATGGGAGCCCCACGTGTCGGGAGGTGCAGCGACAGAACGGAGGAGGAGGCACGTGCAGCGTCCTGCGCTGGGGCTCACCTCCGGCTGCGGTGGGGTGGAAGGTCTCGGGGCAGGACAATCAGAGCAGATGTTCAGTAGCCAAGAGCAGCGCTGTCCTGGAGGTGGGGCCTAACAGGTTACCTCTGCAGAGGACCTTCACCGTGGGCACGGCCCCCAGTCGGGGTCCCGCTGGGTATTTGAGGGGCACAGGCCGCCATTAGCTCAGAACCATCCACACACCACAGAGGTCCGTCACGGGTGGCAGGTTCCGAACCCCTGCCCAGGGATTCTAATGGGACGAAGGTTGAACACAAATCGAAGTGTATTGTGGGCGGTTTGTCCTTGGGGTCAGAAAACCTGCGGGCAATCAGGAAGGGTTTAGCTGCAGCCAAACACACGACATGCCCACGCTGGCAGGTCGGAGCTTGTCAAACGTCAGCGGTGGCTTCGCGGTTCACCGTCCTCACTCCTTAGCAGCCTGAGGAGGTGGAGACCCGCTGATGAGACAGTTGTTCTGTTTTTAAAAATGTGAATCTCAGCTACAGTCGAGTTTCAGAATTACGTTAGTTTCAGGTGTGCAGCATGGTGGTCAGACAGTTACATAATTGACGATGCGATGCTCGGTAAGCCCGTGACCCCCCCACCACGCAGGTACTACAATATCCGGGCTGTGTTCCCTCCGCTGTGCTTTCCATCCCCATGACAGCTTTTGGAACTCCCAGTTTGTACTTCTCAGTCCCTTCCCCTTTTTCACCCATTTCTCCCAAACCCCCTCCCACCTGGCAACCATCAGGTTGTTCTCTGTGTCTATGAGTTTCTCTTTTGTCTGTTCATTTATATTGTTTTTAGATTCCACACGTAAGGGAACTCATTTGGCGTTTGTCTTTCTCTGTTTGACACATTTAACTCAGCGTAAAGCCCTCTAAGCCCACCCGTGTTGGCACAAATGATAAGATTTTATTCTTTATTATGGCAAAGTAACTTTCTACAGTACGTATGTCCCACATCTTCTGTTTATTATTATTATTAGTTTCCCGTGTACAGAACAGTGCAATAGTTATCCTTTGCACCCCTCACAAAGTGACAACCGCCCTCCCCATCCACCGCCCCCGCCTCCGATATGCGTATCTGTCACAACGCCGTTGACGCCGTTCCCACTCTCTCCTCCGCGACCGGCGCCTACACAGAAGGTGTTCCTTAAAGTCACCACAAGGGGGCGGCAAGGAGCCGCGCAGCAGCGCCGCCGCCGGGGAGGTTGGCTTTTGCTTCAGGCACAGGCATCATTTTGAAATGCATTATGAGATGGCGCATTGGGGATGTTTCCTGTCGCATCTACCTTTGGGGACCACATTCACCAGCACCGTTTGCACCCCCAGCGTCAGTGGCTGCTGGCTGGACGCCGTTGGTGCAGAGGACGCCACGTCCAGGCACACGCACAGCCTTCCCGTGTGCCTGCTGCTGGCCCCTCGTCACTGTCAAAGCGCTAATCTGTGGAGATGAAGTAAACGGAGTTTTAAATGGCGCGATCTCCGTTTCCAGGCCACCCCTCCTGCTTAGGAAATGAGACACGGGCGGAATGGAAGGGAGTGGCCCTGGGTTCCTGCCCAGATGGTAGCTGTTCCCAGTGACCTGGACCAAATTGCTCGCCTCGGGCAGGCCGGCAGGCAGGGGACCTGACTGAGCCGCCCTGCTGGGGGAGTCAGACAGTCCCCAGACCTCGGCGGGTCCTGCTGTGCTCCTTCCAAATTCCAGCGGGCGTCTCCATTCTGCAAAGGGACTGCCTTGGGCTAGGAAATACCTTTGCTCCATCCTCCCTGTATCCATTCCCTTTTTGTCTTCATGTCTCCTCTTCATAACTTAAAAATTCCCATAAGCTTAATAAACACATGATTAATTTCTCTAAATTTTCTCGTTTTTTTTCTTGCCATTGGCGCACCTGTATGAGTGTATCTGTATGTGTGTGTGCACACGTGTATGCTGTGTGTGTGTGGCTGCTTGCCTAGTGTGCATGTGCATGTCTGTGAGTGTTTTGTGTGTCTGCACATGTGTAGTATGTGTATTGCACCTTCGAGTGTGTGTGTATGTGCATGCATTGTATGCTGTGCACACTAGCATTCATGTGTGAGTACTGGGATGTGCATCATGGCCAGTGCATTTGTGGTGTGTGTGCACCTGCATTGCTGGGGGGTGCGTGCGCGTGCGTGTGTGTGTGGTGTGTGTGCACCTGCATTGCTGGGGGGGTGCGTGCGCGTTCGTGTGCGTGTGT